>NW_008627655.1:30213-179776 GCF_000691845.1 Merops nubicus
ATCAACTTTGCACTTTCAATAAGCAGTCTGAGAGAGAAGAAAAAAAGCCTAGACAGCTAAATTACGCTGAGAATTAACTGCTAGAAATAGATTCAGTGGATCTGATTCAGATTGCTCTCCCACCGCTGTAATTCTTAGAGTCTGGCTGTGTTAACGACATGACACTATTACAGAGAATCATAATGATCAATACAATTATGGCTGTAGTCACTGTCCTATAGGCACTATTTTTCTTAACAACGAGGGCTCAGAAAGTGTTATTAGGCCTGTTTGTGAGGCCAGAACATCATGGTAAATCACTGTCTATATTAGTAAATAAATAAAACTAAATGCTGTGCTGTGAACATGTCTTTATAGCTACGGAAGTTAACAGTGGGACATAAAGATATACAAAGCCTAGAATACATCTATCTAAATTACATACCCATAGCATGACCCAGGAACTTCCCCAATAAGACCCCCAGCAGTCCATCACAAGCAGACAATCTCAGCTGAAGTCCGTGCTATCCCATGCCATTGAGATTGTTATGTGACCTTGTAAAAGTGAAGCCAGTTTGGGTCCCATGCTTCCCAGCTTCAAGGTGTGTTAAGCATATGAAACCTTGGATAAATAAAGCCATTCTAGAAGATCCTTCAAACTGAGCCAGAACTAATGTTGCAGAGAATGAGAGAAAAGAAAATTGCAGCTGCAGTGAAGATAGGTATGAGCTTCTCCCATTCCCATTGGTGCAGAACTGGATTGAAAGATCACAGTCCCAAGTCAAAGGTATTCTGCATCACCTGCTCTATAGCAAGTCCCAGCTATTTACACAGGACAGAAAACACACATCAGGCAGAGCAATTGCCTTACAAAAAAAAAAAAAAAAGTGTAGAAGTGAATAGGTCAGGGAAAAAGACTTGTTTGTCTGTATTAAAAGTGATAATAAATTATATAGGAATACTGTGCATACTGTAATCTACTGCATGTACTGTATACTAAAAGGCAAAAACATTAAAAATTCCTGAATTCTATGTACCTTTTTTACAACTTAGAGAGCACACAAAAATATACTGTTGGAACAGAGAAGTGTAATTATACACAGCATAAATACAGACCATATTCGTGCTATTTATACAGCTATACTATGTGCAGTTCAAAATACACACAACACAAACATCTTATGTATGTTCACCCATTCATATTTTGTATTTTTGTACTTTTCTAACTTCAAGTCTCAATTTCAGTTAAGCTCTGTTGGCCCTATTAAAACTATGATTTTCTAGCCTACTGGGTTTTCCAGGTTGTTTCAATATGGACTGACAATAAAGTTATGCAAATACAGTCACTTTTATGTGTTGCAGAGAGTCACATTGTGTTCTAACAAAATGAGAAAATCTTGCAAATGACTGAATTTTTTCAAAGCACCATTTCCAGAACAGAGCTGTTTCACACTAGATAGCACAGTGGCTGTGCTTGCCTAGCTTAGTTAAAACAAATAGGAAGCAACCAACAAGAGGCAAGGTAGAAAATCCCTTTTAGGGGAGACTAGACACAGCATACATTTCTCAATGGATGAGTTCAGCAACAGCAAGAACTCTTTTAAAGCCCTTAAGTGTTTGCAGGACTGAAAATTAATTTGTTTTCCAATTCCAAAGTGAATCATATACTCCAAACAGATTTTCAAGTCAGTAAAACATGACCTTGTATGATCTAATTAAACAACTCAAAGGTATTGGTTGTTTTAACATCCCTCTGGATATACTTCAGTTCAAATGCACACACATCATCTGTATGTACAAGCTCATAAATCTGCAAAAAATGCAAATCAGATCATTAATGCTTTGCATTTGACAGTCTTACCACAGATTTCTAAAAGGTAAAACATGAAAAATTCCTGAATTATAGATACTCTTTTTACAACTTAAAAGAACACACAAAAACCATATTTGAAGCAGAACATCAAGTATCTTTCTTTGGCCCATAATCAGGTATAACTAATCAAATTTGCTGAAACTCACTATTCCAATTTCTTCTCTGGAAGATGTCCTGAACCTTTGGGTAGAGCACTGGAGCAGATGATAACCAGTGAACCTCATTTTCAATCTAAATTTTTCTATAATTCTACCTTAATTCTCTAAATCTTGTGAATTGATTTCTCTGCTCCAGCACACATGAATATCTTTAATCACAACAAATCTATGACTAATTGGGGTTTAACTTTTTTTTTTTTTTTCCAGTCTTTTGTCTTTGGCATTGTTCTTGTAGCCTCTTTTCTTCACTCAGTTTCAGCTCAGACCCTCTGTGTAGACCTTATCTCAGATCAGCAGTCTTTCTAAGCATCCCTCATATTTCCTGTATAGGTTAATGGTCATAAACATATCTGTTCGCTCCTCTTACTACCCGTAAATGCATATATAGGTAACTAGGAATCTGTCTCAAATGCCAACACAAGTATCCATAGGGGCACCATTGATTCCTCTCTTTCCATTTGCTTTTTCCCATTCACATTTTTCTCTACTTCTTCATCTGTTTAATCTCCAAAATCTTACTTGCCGTTTTCTCTTTTCTTCTTAATGGCATCTTTCATAAATCACCTTCCCTCATGTTAACCTGTCACACCCTGTAATTGTGCTCTCCCTCCTCTCATCGACCCTTCCTAGCTCATATCAACGATGTCGCCATAGCTACAGACACGTTTGTGCAGCCAAAAAACCCACTCAAGAAGGATGCTTGGGAAAACTGGGCTGCCACTGATTTTATTTCTTACCTCCATCAGTCAAATGCAACAGCAGCTGCCTTTCTTACCTATATATAAAGCTGACTCTAGAAGCAGGGAAATGAAAGGAAAATGAGTGCCATGCAGGGATATATTTCTTCACCGAGGTTTTCTTTACTCAAGATTCAGACTCTAATCCTTCAATTGGATCCACATGGCTGGCTGTGTTAATGGAAATATGAGATGAGGGTGCAGGCTACAAGCAATAGTTTTGCCACGCTGCCCTTGTGGGACACGGCCCCTTGCCATGCCCAGGCGATAGGTGCCTGGCCCCGGCCGCTTCGCCCGAGGAGCACCCGCGCCCTGCGGAGCAGGCTCACGCCAGGGGCTGGCTGAGCTACCCGGAAGCTGGAGCCAACGCTGAACGCGCGGCTGTTTCCAATATTTATAAAATAAAATAAACACGCCAGATCTCACTAAACAACTAATCGCCTACAGCACGTACGTGATTTTATTTATTTATTTCTTTTTTATTTTTTTTTTTCCAAATGAAAACTATTTTAGGTGTGACAAAACATGTGAAACAAGTGGAAAAACATTTCCAAGTACTTTTGCTCTCAAAAAACATTTAATGATTGAAGAGATTAAGGGACTGGGCCTTTTTTACTACTTTTAAAAAAATCCATTTTTACCTAAAATTCAAGCTAGTCTGTGAAGCTTCAGGCCAGCAACATTTAAAAAGATTGAGTTACAGCATGCCATTCTGAATGTAGCACATTATGAATTACATATTCCTCAGCTAGAGTGACATATTTAATGATTATGCCAAATCACTCAACTCTATTTTTATTTTTTTTTTCCACCAGTATTAATTTTATATATGCATTTCAAGTGGCCAGAGGGAAAAATAGCAGAATAGTGAATTTGTCTGCAATAAAGGACTAACTAGCAAGGTCTTATGACTTTACAAAATTAGAGCTCTTTGTGAAAGGTATCATGTACAAATTAGCCCAATGTTAGCAAATGCTTATTATCCTCCTGTTTTTAAAGTATCCAGTTTCCCATGCACTCCAGCTCTGCCCTGTGTTCTTCTCACATGTCCTTCATTTTACATGAGTTTTTCCTGCTAAGACAGCAACAAAAATTGCCATACTAGATCAGATCACTGGTCACGTTAAGTTTAATATCCAATATAAGCCAGTTCTTTACTGAAAGAAAAATAGGAGGAAAAAATATCTATTTAAATACCCCTCACTTGCTCTACACTGATGTACATAAGAGTAAAACCTCCTTCCTCACCTCCATGACAACTGATTTATGCCCAGAAGCATGAGTTTTAATTACAATGACATAGAGATGGTCAATTTATTTCCTTGCGCCTACTCACGAATGTCCACTTCCTCCTTCCAGCAAAGAGTGATTATCTCTTTGCAATTAGCAGCACAGATGTGGCAAAGTTAGAATTGTCATGATTGTCTGCTAAGACCTGGAGCCCTGAAGAATAAGTATGTGCTCTGCCAGATCTGTATGCTGGCCTAGGGATTAATGAATGCCTTCAAAAAAGTTATTTCTGCCTGAGGTAGGATTTTGTAACAAATGTTTCCAAAACTGTAAAATACAGGTGAAAGAAGCATTATTGCAAACTCTTTGTCTTTGCATTCCATAAAGTATATTCTAAAGAGCATGCTACAATTTGAGTTTCTCCAAGGTTTACTCCTACTTGCATTTTATACCTGTACGTGTATATATATATATATATATATATATATATATGTGTGTGTACATATAGTTTGGCACATCTACATTTCAGTTGCTGGGAATTATTTTAGTCAAGGAAGTAGTAGAACACATGGAAAAAATAGAACTGGGATAGACGTGCAGGTATCATTTGGACTATCTATGTGTCTAAGGAAGGATCAGCTGACTTGTGTTACACTGCACCTTTGTCTCTAACCTGTTTTTAAGGATCCAAAATAGATCATATTGCTCCCAGTGGATATCTTATGCAAAGGCTTTGTTACATTATTGTCATTAGAAATATTTTCCAAATACCTGACTTGGATCTTTTGTTGTTGCAGTTCAAACCCATGACTTCTTGACTTGCTTACTTTCGTCTTAGGGAACAGTGTGCTCTCTTTTTTGTACTGGAAGACTGTTAACCATGTCACATTTCCTCTCCTTCTCTTTCAGTTGAACAGCCCTGTATTTTAGTCTCTCCTCACAAGCTCTATTTTCTAGGCCTGTGATTATTCTCGTTGCTCATCTCTGAATTCTTCTCAAGTGATCCAAAGCCTCCTTGCAATGCAGAACTACAAGCAGGCTCCATATTCCCTCTAAAGCATAATGAAGGTTTTGTAAACTGGAACTATTGTTTCACCTGATTGCTGGTCATTCTGGCCTGAAACTATAGAAACTGAATGAGCCCTTCCAGAATTGAATCCAGTATTTTTCAGACCATTTCTCCAACTTCTTTTGTTTACCTATAAAGGTAATTTTAGTACACTGAAAAGTTTCACCTTGCTTTATCAGACAACTTTATAAACAAACTTTTTACACCATCATCCACACCTTTTATGAAAACGCTGGCCAGAGCAAACCCAGGACAATCACAAACAATACTCAATACAGGGAACCTCTAACAGTCATTTTCTGGGCAGGATTACACAAGTATTATGCTTATTTTTTGGTGGTTTCATGCAGATTTTTCTCCTTGGTTTGTATATGAAAATGTTAACTAAAGACAATATCAAACCCTTACTGTAGTTAGAGTAACTACCATGTTCTGTAACCCTCTTGCTCTTTAGTGGTTTGTTCGAACACCCACTAGTGTTTCTGACATGGCTTCAGCAGTTTGCTAAACATCCTGGTATGAAGTTTGTCGGTCTCAGAGTATCATCAACTCCATGTTTTCATTTGGACGTAATAGGATGTGCCTATCTCAACTTCTTGACAGTATGTATGTGCATAATCTTACCTCAGAATATTTATCAGCATCATATTGCAAAAGAACTAACAATTACCAGGAACCTCCATCTTTTTCTTGTTTTTTTTTTCCAAGATAAAAACGCAAAATAAACTTCAAGATGTAGCACAAGACATCTGATAAGCACTACTAGTCAAGCACATGCATACTAACTTATCCACATGAACTTTATTTTGTTTAAAGCTTCCTTAGCTTTCAAAGAGTCTGGATGACATTCTTACCCCATGGTATTTGAATTTATTGTAGGAAAAATCACTCAATGCCTGTATCAGAGGCTGGAAGGAGAAGCAGTTTGCTGAGCATTGCCATAAAAGTAATGGTGAACTGTGGATTAGGTGAATCCAAAATGGCATCCTGCATACCAGTCTTTCTTTTGGTGAACCTGGAAACAAATTTGACACAAAGTCATGAATTTCCTAATTAACAAATAAATGAGTTGAGAGAGAAGAAATAATTGAAAACCACATTTGCCAAAAATCAGATTTCCTTGGGGACAGGCTGAAAGAGACTTCAGGGTCCATTGCTGAATTTTTAAAACGGGAAACTGCCAAACCCCACGTCTGAATCCACAGTTTGCCATATGCCAGTTGGGTGGTATAAATACTGACCCAGAAAAAGACACTCTTGCTCTATAGCTATTCCACTAATTACACAGAGATTGCTCTAGCAATATTTTAAGCAATTCAACACTGAAATAAAGTATAAAGGAAAATAAAAGTCTGCTGTTTAAATAATGACAGAAATAAATAGTTCAGTCTCCTGAACTCTATTTTTCTCTCATTAAATTATGTCCAAATCAAAATACCTTGTTCGAGAGCTGAAAAAGTTTAGTAAATTATTTCTTTCCTGTCTTCATCACACTCAAAAATCTACAGACATAAATTTCCAATGAGTAGTAAAATGAGATCCAATGGAACAAAAATACTTTCTAAAATAAAGACACAAGATACAATTTTAGGTCTTTTCTATCTGCTTATTGAGATGCACAGTTTCTCTGAAGGACAATGACCATGAAAGAATTTATCTGGATCAAAAAACTTTTTGAAAATGAAAGAAAATACAGTCTTAAAAAACAACACCTTGTAAAACAACAAAAAGTGACGATTCAGTTTTGAACAGATCCTAAAAATATGCCATTCTATGAAACACAATGAAAGTTTAGTCTGAGCCCACTTGGACAAAACGTGCTGAAAAAGAACATAGGATACGTATCTATTGCGTAAGCAATTTAATGAGTCTTATTTTAAGCCTTGTTGATCTGGCTTGGGCAAAATACACCATCAGACTACATCAGCAGGTACAGACGTGGAGCAAGCTACTCCTGGAAAGGAAGCATTTAGACTAAGAACTGTTTTGAATTTTACAGAAACTTATTTTGTGGACTGCTTAAGTGCTAAATGATCTTTTTTCCTTTTGAAAAACGATGGCTGCAACTAGGATACAGGTTTACATCATTTTAGTGACAATGTTTACAGGTAAACATTTTCTTTTTCCAAAATTATATCTGCACTTAAACTGTATTGTAAGTGTATATATTTATCCAAATCGGTTGCTTGTACTTGTTTGATATTTATATAGAGTTAAGAAATCAGAAAGGCAGAAGGCTGTAAACAAATTTCTAACCAAAAGTGTGTATCAAAAGTGTAACTTGGATAATACTTTTATAATTGTTTAATCAAAATGAAAATTAGTGGTGTTCAGAAGTATGCTTCAATAATTGCTTTTGTCATCCTGCTTATCTGGGAAACCTCAGCTGCTAAATTTGAAACAGTTTAATTGAGTTCAACAGTTGGAAAATATCTACCCTGTAGTCATACTGTGTAACTGAAAAAAGGAGGCAGATAGGAGTGGTGTTATAAAACTGAATCAAAGGAGCTGTTTCATCTCTGTTTTGAATAAAATTTCACAGGAGGAAAAAGTAATCATTACCTAGAAAAATATGATAAAAATTGACATTATCTAAAATTTTAGGTAGGTTTGTAATATGTTTAGAAGAGAAAATCATGAATATTTTACTTTACTTTTTACTTTGACAGCACAAATACGTTTAGCTGAGGTAGTGCATGTAACCACAGAACAGAAAATGATACTTCCATTTGCACTTAGCTTTGGTATGTCTTACATCTTTTGAAAATACTTTTTTTTACATGGTAAACTCCTCCAACCTGAACTATTTGAACTGCTTATACAATTCTATAAATATTGACTAATCCTTTTATCTAGAGTGCTTTTATCTTGAGTGACAGTGGTCTTTGCTTGTATAGCAATTGGCAGACAACAAGCAAATCAGCGCTGCTTGTAAGAACAGCTGATTTATTTATTCTTGATATGAAAAAAAAGCTTTTTATTTGTCTTTTGGTGTGACCTATATTTATGTTTGTGCTAATCTTATTATGAAATAGTAGGCATATAGACATGCATGTACACATCTCTCTCTCTCTCTGTACATACAACTCTGCAAAATAATTATTTTGCAGCCTGTTAACTACATTACTTTAAAAATAAGCATTCTATTCTGACACTGAAATGCTTACGAAATTACATGCATTTAAGTGGTTCTGTGATAGATACTTTGCATTTAATAACTGATGTTATTCTTTTCCTGTAGGCAAGGAATACACTAACATTAATTTGTCTTCCTTCTCATAGAACTAATTTTATTTGTTAGACATTGATGTTTGTGTTACCTAACTTCAAAGGTAGGCACGCGCATGATTTCCAAAGAAGTTTAGCATCATCATGAAATCATTCAACGTCTAACCTGATGAAGCAGTGACAACACCAACACTAAACAGCATCATAAAGTTGGGTTGGGTTTACGCATCCGTTTCATCCTTTCCAGAGACAAGCCACTGGTGCCAGGTGTGACTCAGACCACAAACGACACGGCAAAGGTGATGCCTCACAGGTGCCGTGGGGTAATAAAGTAATACACACAAAGTCATCACGCACTACTGAAAATGCAGCAACTAAGTATCTAGCTACACACTATGCTGATTTTTTCTATGAACGGTTTTATAGGTGCTCCCAGTCTATAAATCCTTAAGCATGCCCTGACTGCTCTGAAGCCCTGTGGCAAGACTAAATCCATCCCTGATCCTACCGCTCCTAGGCTGCACTGATTTTTATTTCTGACACAAAAACCCAAAGAGACCTGCACTTCTACAGCCATCACAGTAAGACTAAGTTTTACACAAGACCTGTGGACACATTGTTCTCAAAGTCAAAACAGGGAAGGAAGCAACATCAGGAAATACAATGTTTTAGATGTACTAAAACATTGACTAAAACAGGAAACAGCTCATGGTAACTTCACTTTTCATATACTAGAATAGCAAAAGCAGGACAAGTTGCTAACACAGAGATTGCCACAAACTGGGTAAAGCAGACATTTGCCTGGCCCCCAGTCAGTAATGGTTTGGGAAGTGCACTTCACTTTGAGAAAGTCAGTCCCAATGAGTCATATTTCTGCCAGATGCCACTATCCATTAGGGTATACATGGACATGTCGCGTTGGAATAAATGTGATCCTGTCTGGAAAACAGAGAGAGACTTCTGCTGTAGAACCCCACTGCCAGACCAAGCAGATAGCACTGTGTTTGATAACCTGAAGCTCCAAGTGGAAACTACATGCTATAATTGAAGTCTGGTGAATGCGGAGGATCACTGCAGAGAGCCTTTTATATACGTGCTATGACCACCTCACTCTGGCTAATCTTTCAAACAACTCTCACCCAATTTTCAGTTCCCTTCTGGCTTTCCTGTGATGTACTGTTCTCCGAGATGTGTCTAGTTACAACTGTGATTGAATAAAGTGGACAGGCAAGGAATTAGCCTGAGTAACTACATTTATCTACTGCTATTTGAAGCAAATCATTGTGGTTGAATGCTGCTCTGTAATTTTCCATGAAAAATGGCTACACTGTGCTGTAAAAATAAAGCTCGATGTGAAGCTGTATGAAAAGCTAGGTGTGGTGCCTGGTAGCTCTGCGTGTCCGTGTGTACCTCATTACCTAATTTACAGGCACCAGTTTTGCTGTGGGGACAGGCATAATTATGTCTATTAACTACTTTGTGCTGCTTATACTAGTTAGTTTGAAAACACTACTGTGATGCATTTCATGATCTTCTGTAGAATAACTATGAAGGGAAATGGAAATACTAGGAGTTGCATTTAGCATGAGTTTTCAAAGAGTATTTGGATATTTTCACTGCTTCCAAGCGAGATAAGAAACAGATTTTCTCTGATCCAATGCATACGTAGCGGTCACTTGATTGCTCAAGGGAGAAGTTACTGCAATTACCACTTTATAGATGAACAACAGTGCAGAGAGATAAACAGATTAGTGTTACAAGAGGAACAGATTTGATTTGTGGACTCTGATCCAGTAGACATACTTAGATCACATCTATCAAATTACAGTGAAGTTGAGAGGAAGAGCTCTCCTTTTGCCCTATATACCAGAAGCCAAGCATTATATGGAAGAAAAGGGAATATGAGTGAATTGCCCATCTTCTGTGGAAGTGTTCTCATCACCAAGCTCTGAGACATTTGAGAAAATATTCCTTTCATTTTTTTTTCTTGCTTTATATTTTGTTTATAGGAGAGGTAAAGAAAGTTCCACTGTAGATTCTGAACATTCTACTGGGACATACAGGTTCAAACCCCTCCAACATCTTCTCTCAGATCCTCATGTCCCACGTGAACTCTCCTCACAATATGAGACTATGGCTGATGGACCAGAAATCACTGCTGCCTTGTTTTTGGTAGAATTACGATCCATTGTTCATTTCTGAATAACTGCAGTACACACTTAACCCTGAATTGTGGCAACTACCCACTCATTGTGGATGGGGTGTATCTCACTGCATCTTGTCCAGGCCATCGCTAGGATGTAGGTTTAAGCTCTTTGGATTTCTTATTGTCACCCTCTGCAGCTCCCTGTTCACTCTGTGAATGCCATTCTTCAGATAGCCAGATTATTGTACGTATGTTTTGCAGGGATGTTCACCTACTTGTCAGTCTGTCCCACTATTTCATGTAGTGCTTATAAGTCCTGTGGCTCTCACCTGAAGATTGGTGCTCCAAGATGTTTGATATGGGACCAGGAATACTAGTTTGTAATTATTCTGCTGTTTGAATGGATACGAAATAGAAGGAAAGACCAGCAGACTACACTCCAGCTCATCAACATGCTGTATTATGAATATGAATTAAAGCAACAGTTCTTGGCTTTTTGTATGTGATAAATCATTTGGCACTTCTCAGAGCATTCTAGCTTTCTACTACAGCATAGGTCGGAAAAAAATTACTTGATTGCATCTTTTTGAAATGATGTTTATCTAAATTTTGTCACACCTTCCACATCAAAATTATCCACTTGTTTGGTTCCTTTCCCCAAAATGATTATTGCTAAGGTATTTATAAAAGGTTGTACTTTTATATTTAACATATTTTAGAATTGTGAGTCAGCCATCTATTTATCAAGACATTCCCCTCTAATTAAAGAAAATGTAATAAAACATGTTACTAAAAATGTCACTTTGGGCTCCAGACATCCAATAAAATTCTTTGTTTATTCTTCAGGTACTCACTGTGATGAAGACATCAATGAATGTTACACGAACCCTTGCCAAAATGGTGGAATCTGTGAAAATTTTCCTGGGAATTACACTTGCCATTGTCCACCTGCAGACAAAGAAGGGATTTATTATGGTGGCTGGAACTGTACAGAAGTTCTCCATGGCTGTACTGATCAGCAATGCCAAAACAATGGAATATGTATCCCACATTTAAAAAATGGCCAACATGGATTCAGCTGCATATGTTCACCTGGGTATACTGGAATACACTGTGAAACCGTAACCACCTTTTCTTTTCAAGGAAACAGTTTCCTTTGGATGAAAAATCCCTTGACCCCTAAGAAGGAATTTTTCTATAATATAAACCTGAAGTTTCAAACTGTGCAACCTACAGCTTTTCTGTTTCACCGAGGGGAGGAAAACACGTTTGCAAAGCTGGAGCTACTGAATGGCTACTTACATTTATCTGTGCAAGTCAATAACCAGCTAAAGGCTCTTTTGCATATTTCACATAATGTCAGTGATGGAGAATGGCATTCAGTGGAGGTAACCTTGGCAAGGGCTGTTACTCTTAATTTGCTTGACAGCTCTTGTGTAGAATCATGTCACAATAGCACGTCTGTTATGATAGATAAGGATCACGTGATGCTTGCCTTTCAGAGCACATTTTTGGGCAGCTTACCAGTGGGGAACATTAGCGGCAGCTCTCTGCTTAACATCAGTAATATACATTCTGCACCTTCGTTTGTAGGCTGTCTTCAGGACATTGAAATAGACTTGAATGTTATTACTCCAGAGAATGTATCACCTGAATCATCTTTGAATGTCAGGACAGGATGTGCTAGAAAGGACTGGTGTGAAAGCCACCCTTGCCAGAACAGGGGCCGCTGCACCAACCTGTGGCTGAGCTACCACTGCGATTGCTACCGGCCGTACACAGGGCCAGGCTGTGCAACAGGTAAGGCAATGCTGTTGGCACTCGTGTTTTAAGTACTTGCTGAAAACTTGAGCACAAATGATCCTGTTTACCTGGTGATGAAATGGCATGACCCTCAGGATCTCTGGAGCTTAATGGCAGCTGATAACAAGGTGCAAGAGGTTAGTAGTAGCACGCCTTCATTATTTTCTTGGTACTTTCCCAGGAAGCCTGCTTTTCAGCCTGACCAAAAAAAAAAAAAAAAAGTCAGGCTAAACTGATGGATCCCACTCATACAGTTCTAAAATCCTCTTAGTCCACTTAGCATGCCATGAACTCTGGAAAACTGTAGTTCACTGGAGGTTATGCACCCCAAATAAAATTTAGAAAGCAACCAAGTCACTTGGGGTTTAAGAAACTCTTTTAAGCCAATGAAAGGCAAGCAAAAGTACTGCAAGTTAAAAAAAGACAGATTCCAATTAAAAAAAAAAAAAAAAAGAATGAGATTATACTATTAGCTTAATCTGATTAGCCCGAGGAGAAGGCAGGGCTTCAGAGGCTGCAAGCAGGGCCCATTCGCCTCTCAGCCGGTCCCCGGGCAGCTCTGGACATTTGCTAGCCACAGTGGCCATTTCCAGAGAGCTGCTCGATGACCAGAGGGGAATGGGTCCACGATGTCTCAGGGAACAAAAGAGCACATCTCGGCAAACAGTCTCTTTGGCAGTGACAAGCAGGGATATGAAAGCTGCAGATGCCTGTAGCACTTTCCCTGCTATAAATGATCTTTCCAAATGCAGGCCGAGGCAAAGTGGAAGGACAACTGCAAGTCCCTACCCAGCTCCTTTCTACATTGCATCTGGTATATGAAACCCTACAGAGCTGTAAACAGAGTACTCCTCAGGAACATTTTGGGGTGGACTCTTCCACCCTTCCTCAGCAAAAGTTTCAGGGGTTTCAAAATAGGGGTTTTTGTTTAAGAAAATTGTACAGAACTGGGCCTTCCAAGCTGTGCTCTTACCTCTGCTTTCCTCTCTGCCCCTTTACTAGCCATCCACACGTGGTCAATCATAGCAATGTTTAGGGAAGAAGAAATGCACACATACATACATGTATATGTTTATGCCTATATATTTGCCAAGTGGACTGGAAAAAATGAAGTGCAACAGCAGAGCCATGGTCACATTGGAATAGACAGAACCTAAACTGGTGTAAACTGGCGTGGCTGCACTGCCGCCAGTGAAGCTACATTGACTTACATCAGCTGAATGACTGGCCCCAGGGATTTGTTGAATGCATTGCTGCAGAAAGCTGTAGCTTGAAACACATTTCAAAATGTTTAAATACAATTTCATTTTGTATGCTATACTTAATAGTTATCAATACTTTTCAATAGTTTTTCTTCTTGCTTTTATTGCAAAATGACAAAGTCTGAGAGGTAATTGTAACAGACTTCTTTGAAGTCTAGCTGTAATTTATCCAAAGTTTTAGAAAGCAACTTTGGAGTATAGGACAACATCTGGTAAATATGTTTGCCTCCTTATATGAAGGAAAATTAAAACCAGTCAGGGCCAGGAGAGGCTTATACTGGCATTAGAGCTGTTGAGAATGATTAGAAAGCATGCTTTTTTTTTTTATTTTTTTTTTTCTTGCTGACCACAATATTCCTTGCAAGTCATGGCACCATGCCATTTTGATGCATAGGTTCTAGATATGTGCTGTATTTTAAAGGCTGTGGCAGGTTTCTTAAAAGACAAAGTGGGGGAGAGTTGTGGTAAAGGATAACATAAGAAATGCTGGTGTCTTTTTGAAGAAAAGTTGCTGCCAAGTATTTAATTGACAAGAGGCAATATTTTCTCTACATATACAAAATAACAAACAGATGTTGATTCATTTTGATCAGCATCCAGATGTTGTGACCCAAGAGGTTAATATTGACCAAGGTGATGCTAGCCATCTCATCAAACAGAAGATCAGATTGATGAGATCTTTATGCGTGTTTATAAATAGAGAGAAATGTAGCAAAGTAATTGTAAACATGAAATACCTTTCTGAAGAATAATGCTTCCTTCTAATACTGCAAATGTGTAACCCTTGTTCCAGAAGGAATTTTCTTTTTGCCCTCAAGAAAAAATGTCTCATTCTGTAGTACCACCTTATAGAGAAGGTATAACTTAAATAGATTTAGTGCCTTAAAACACTCATTTCAAGAAATATTTATTTCTACATACCAGAATTTTAACAAGCAGTTATAGATATATAGGTAACCTTATTCATAGAATTAAAATATTTCAAATTTAATTTTCTATGAAATTGTCTGTTTAGGAGCAAGTAAGGGGTTTATTCCGGTTGCTAAATAATATTACCATGTCATGTAGTAGTGCAGTGTGGTTATTAAGGGTCTGTTGGGGCTTCACAGTTGGTCCTCTGTTTTCACTGTGTTTTTTAAGGTAGTCATAAAAAAAAAAAAGTAGTGCTGCAGGCAGAAACTTGGCCTATGAGGTTTCACTCTAGGAGTTTTACTGCACAAGAGGGCTGAGTCTTGAGCTATGTAAGCATTAAAAAAAGCTTGGTTTATTCTTTCTATGAATCTGATATATTAAAAATAGCTCTTGAAAATGTTTAGGCAGGAAGTCTATAATATTGAGGACAAGAGCACAAAACTTAAAGTGTAAAAATAGAAACACTTTGTTGTGCTTTAATGAGATGATTCATCAGAATAAAATACAGTTTGCGCTACATATTTTGTATCCTTACGAATCTGAAAATCATTACTGAAAATAAAGACTAAAGGAGAGACAGATGGTTTTGATTTAATCAGTTTAATTGATAAGGTTTTTTTTTTTTAAAAAAAGAAAAAGGCTTACTCCATCCTTGATCATTTTTCCCTCACGATGCCATAGTGTTATGGGCACCCACAGGGCCAAGCAGGATTCATAACTGGATATAAGTTGATGTATATGAGCACATGTTGAGCCCCAGCAACAGAAAGTCTGTCAGAGAACTGGGGAGCCCATTCAGGACCAAAGAGGTGCCCTATTTGGAGGTTTTACACAAGAGGTGTTTGCTGATTCGCTTTCGGCTATTTCTATGATTGGAATCAGTGCAAAAAATCCTCGCAAAGTTCCAGAATTCCATTAACTTCTACAGTCATCAGAGGATCAAAGCAGCTAGGTTCTTTTCAAAGCCAACAGGAATTTTGAAACAGAAGCTATTTACAGCTGGATCAAGCCTATTCATCCATAAATACCAGCACATCTTACTACCATACGTAAATATTACCAGAAGTAGCTATTTTACATTGGCTCCCTCATGATCTAGCCCTAACTATTTCATTTTTCTCTTTCTTTTTTTTTTTTTTTTTTTTTTTTTTTTTTTTCCCTTTTTCCCCCCCCATCTCTAACCTCAAGAGTACATTCCAGGCTGGTTTGGATCTGAGGACTCATCAGGCTATGCTGCTTTTTCTGTTGATACTACTCAGAATGAAAATTTAAACATATCAATGTTTGTCCGAACACGTAAATCTTCTGGCTTGTTACTGGCTTTGAGAAACAGTACTTACCTCTATGTAAGAGTCTACTTGGAAGGTGGGAAACTCACAATGTTAGCTCTAAATTCCATGAAGTTATTAGGGAAACACTCCATGAATGATGGAAGCTTTTACTTAATAACCTTAAAAATACAACCAAATAAGATGGAATTGTTCCAGTCCTCTCAATATTTAGGCTTTATTTCCACTCCAGTAATAACCCTCCAAAGTAAGGATATTCTTTACATTGGAGGCCTACCAGATAACAAAGAAACTGATAGGAATGGCAGATATTTCAGAGGCTGCATCCAAGATGTAAGAGTGAATAACCAGCCGCTGGAATTCTTCCCCATCACCAATCCCCTGAATTCTCTTATCAACCGAACTCTGACCAATGTCACCCAAGGCTGCACTGGTGACAACCACTGCAAGGTAAGAATTACATTTTTCAGAGCATTTTCACCTATATATACTGGAGAATTTATTTTAATCTTTTGTACATTCCCATACATTATTGATGGTAATAACATCTTAGAAAAAATATGTAAAAATTCTAGAAAGAGCAGATTATATTGAGCTATGCTACATGTGGTGACTATCAGTAGCAAAATGTATATGTGTATTGAAGACTTAAAATATTTTAAGGTTGAAATACTGGTTTTCACCTATTATTGAACATGTTGTGCTATCACAGCGCTTATCACTTTCCATTTGAAATAAACAGAACTCTACTTTTTACCAAACACTCCCCCATCCTTAGACCTGGGAGTTCACCAGCTTTTATTTATGCTTAAGTTGTCTCTTCCCTTTCCCCATAGTCAAACCCTTGCCACAACGGTGGTGTGTGCTATTCAATTTGGGATGACTTCACTTGCACATGCCCCCCTAACACAGCGGGGAAAGCATGTGAGGAAGTTAAGTGGTGTGAGCTTGGGCCCTGTCCTCATGAAGCACAATGCCAGCTGGTGCACCAAGGATTTGAATGTAAGTACGTTTCAATCATTCCTATCATCTTTGAAGATTAGAAGCAATACAAATCTTCCTTAAATATAAATATTTCATATATATCTATAAATACAATTTCCTTAAAGAGAAAATATTCTTAAAACTCAATATGCATTGTATTTAAAGTTAATTCAAATGCTATTTCTGTACTAAAATAATAATAATGTCAGTTGTAAATAACATTAATGGGAAGAGTCTGCCCTGCTAAACCCAGAAGTTATAAATAAGTCCCCTGACACAGACACTAATGTTTAATGGACCTTTGATTTCGATTTACCCATCAAAACTTGTTGAGGTTGTACAACAGATCAGTACATTGCCAGAGTGTGAGTTTACCACTACAAAAAGATAAGAAGATACCCAGGGTTGGATTAAACTTAGGATGTTCTCCATCCTCCTGAAAAGACAAGCTACATGACATACATTGCATCATTTGATTTTCTTAAACATTCAATATCTTTGGAGGAAGTCACCTTAATACCAGCAGTACAGTTATTCAACTAGGGTCTTCATAAGAAGCACCTGCATGGCAAGCAGTCTATTTGAAAATTGATGGCTGTTAGCTCTCTTACATTAGCCATTCTATGTATCTCTTTCCTTCTCCACTTTCCCTCTCATTCCCACACTGGAGTGGAATTTAAAAAGCAAGTAAGGATCTTGAAGCAATATTTTTTTTTTTTTTTGCCATAAGAAAAAAAAACTAATGATGCTGTAAAGGAAGATAAATACACACAGAGTCTGATGGAAGCTATTAGGATGGCTGACTCTTAGGAAAAAGAAGGTTGGTTAACAAAAGATTTTTATCATAGACAATTTGCTGACAGTCCATTACGGTGCAATTTTTTTGAGGTTGTCAGAATCAGTGCTGCAGCACTTGTTAAAAGTTATAACTGAAATTAAAATAATTGCACCTTCTCTAATAGGTGCCTTTAATGATAACATCAAAATCCAGTCTCTCAAATTTTATTATTGTGTATTACAGTAGAATATCAACAAACAGAGGAAAGTATCTGAAGTGTTTCCTTTTGATAATTTACACTATTAGATCACCTTTCTTTTTCTGTGCTGTTTTATGTGGCAATAGTAAGGAGTGTCTCTAATAGCTATTTCAAAATTCCTGCATTGTAGAGCTGTATTTTTAGTTGTTTTCTTAGCTACAGCCTAGAATTTTTGTTGTTCAATGCAGGGTAAATAAAAACCAGAAGTTTTACAGGACAGTGAATTCCCTACCAGCCTGGTGTCTTATGCTTTGGATACCACTTGAAACTAAGGCAGAAAAAGAGCTGTTTTCCAGGGGCTGTGACTACAGTTCCACCTAGATGGCTACGATTAGCAAGCCCTTTGGGAAAACATGTACTGCAAAATAGAGGGAAAAATCCAATACAAGAAGCTGATATGGGGAACATGAAGCAACAGCAAAACTGTACCTCCGGTGTCTGAACAAAGTAAAAGCACAGCCATGTGGCTTGCTGTGCTCAAGACTTAATAGAGTTTTATATTAATATTTTAGCTTTATAAGCTTAAAAAAAAGGAGTTTTGTGAGACGTTTAAAAAAAAAAAATTGGAAAGTTCTGGCTTTCATTTTTAGTATGGTTTTCTCTGAGGAAACTTTTCCTGCGAGAGACACCACATCTGTTGTGTCAGGCTATGCACTTACACCTCTGCTGTGTTCTTTTCATCAGGATTTAATGACCCAGAGATAGTTCAGGAACCCACCTTATCTCAGTGCTAGGACCTTGGAAAGCAAATTTTTCTGAAATACAGACAGATGACATTCCTTCATGTCTCTCTTCCCTGTCTATAATCCTCATAAATCTCAGAAAGTGAATTAGGATCTAAGTAAATACTTTCTAAAACCTCTTTATTGCTTCATCTAAGAGAAGAGAAATTGAGAACCAAAGTTCACCCTGTCCGGATCTGTCATGGAGAGGAACTAGCTGCCTGTACTTAGGGAATGAACATAAAATGACAAATACATATCTTCTCCTGAAACACCCTCTCAGCCTCAGGCTTGTGCGCAGTTATGATCATCTGCTTCTCTTTGTCTAAAGAGGAAAAAGAGAGACAACGCTAATGTAAATATAGAATGGTAGCACTATTCTAAATCTTTAGAACAGTAACTTGAGATGATGCAAAGCAGCACACTTTTGATGTCAATATAGCTGGTGCTGGCACTACCCTGTAATTTCTATAGCCATAAGGGGCAGACAGGGATAACTGAAACACTGCTGGAATTTGTTTTTCAGCAGACCCAGAAGGACACGACAGGGAGTGTGGAGCACTGGAGAGACGTTGCTACACGTGCATTGGTTTAAAGTTGTCTTGGTTTCTCAATTATTTTCTTTGCACAGGTCTTGCTAATGCAGTGTTTAGTGGCCGAAGCAGTGCAATATTTTACAGAAGCAATGGAAAAATCAGCAGAGACCTCACCAATATCGTATTTGGCTTTCGAACTAGGGACACCGATGTGATACTGCTGTATGCAGAGAAGGAGCCAGAGTTTGTCACTATCAGTATTCACAACTCCAAGTTACTCTTTCAATTGCAAAGTGGCAACAGCTTTTATAAGCTGACCCTTGCTAGTTCACTGCCTGTGAGCGATGGGAAATGGCATCAAGTGATGGTCTCTATGGTAGAGCCCCAGTCCCAGCTCTCTAGATGGCACATTGATATCGATAACAAGAAAGACACTGCAACTAGCACAACTGCTGCAGGAAGCCTCAACTTTTTAAGAGAAGAGACAGACATCTATGTGGCTGACAAGGCTTTTGACAGTCTAGATGGCCTGCGAGGATGTATGAGCACCATAGAAATCAGTGGCATTTATCTCTCATACTTCGAAAATGCTGACATCCCTACTAAAAAACCTCAAGAGGAGCAATTTCTTAAGATATCTGCAAACCCTGCTCTAACTGGCTGTTCGCAGGTAGATATCTGCAGCTCAGACCCCTGTATGCACGAAGGGGTATGTGAAGACTTCTATACTTCCTACCATTGCGTATGTCCCAAAGGATGGAATGGCACCCATTGTGAAGTCAACATCGACGAATGCTCTTCAAACCCCTGCATTCATGGAAACTGCACTGACAGGATCGCCTCCTATGAGTGCAGTTGTGAACCTGGTTACACAGGGGTAAATTGTGAAGAAGACATAGACAACTGCCGTGGCCACCAGTGTGCAAATGGGGCCACATGCATTGATGGGATTAATGGATATTCTTGTCTGTGTGCTGGTAACTTCACTGGAAAATTTTGCAGGTACTACAAACAAGGCAGATCTGTATGATTTTATCAGGACTCTTTTGAAGGGCTATTACATCACTGATGTTGCTATTTTTAATACAGATGTTATGCATTTATCTATATAATTGTGGCTATATATATATATTAAAGTATAAAAGTCTGCAGTATGGAAAGTTGTACAGAGCAGCTCTGGCAGTCTGAGGCAGTGGAAAGCTGGCAGCTCAGGCAGAGGCTGATGAGGCAAGGAGACAAGGAATAAGGCACAGCTCTGCTGCCAGCCTGAGTCCTATGACCTCTCTGATGACAGGATTACAAGTCCGTCAGTGCTTGGACATAGATCTGTTACCTCTTCTTTAGAAATTAAGATTTTAAGGGTTTTGAATCTCTAAAACTGCATGTTATTAGAGTAATGGAGCTCTGGAACTGTAAGCAGAGAAATTCAGATCTGGTAAGAGAAAATAACAATAGAAGGGCTTGTAAAGGTGTTTTCCCCACCTACAGCATCTTTGCTAGGTGGGTCTTCTCCTCCAGGCTTTCTCTCTCAGCTCAGCAGTCCTGGTGGCTGCAGATACCAGACAGGCCACTCCTTCCATCACTTCTGAGACTCCTCACATGCCTGTTTCTTATTCTTATCAGACACTCCCCTGTAAAGGCCCCAGGCTCTTCCCAGGCCTCTCTCTCCTTTAATTGCCTGTCTCTGCACACCATAAACTTCTCCCTTCTGACCATGTCCCATTGCTCTCAGACAAGACAAAATCCTTCTCCTTCCTCCAGAGGACTCCAACAAAGCCAGTCTGCTGCAGCCGGAAGGATGCAAACAGACAATAGTTGTCTTCATGCTGCCCAATCACAGTCTTTTAGGCTATGATTACTAATTGTCAATTTTTGTTGACTTTTTTTGAGTAGTGAGGACATCCTGAGATTTGATATTGGCCCAATATGGTCTATCTTGTATGCTAAAGTCTCTCTTTTGAACTCTTCCATCTACCTATCCAGGTATCATGTAGAGCCACGTCAGTAATGTAGGTAGAGGTACATAGAGTGTTGTCCCCACCCCATTTTTTTTTTTTTCCTAAGAAATGAATAATTAACTTGACAGTAAATACTCAAAAAAGGAAAACCAAATTCAGCAAATTAAAAAAGTTAAGCAAAACACATTTTGCGAGTCTTAAACCTCAGCTCCTGCTGTCTTTCCTTCCCGTGGACAACATCCCAGCCAGTAACAGCATTGCTCTCCTGGTTTGGTTGCTGCCTGCCATTAACCATGAGACCCTGAGTACTCCAGGCACCAGGTGGACACAGATGTGGGGTTTCCTTCACAAAGAGAAATTCAAGGAGACACTAAGTATGTTCAGCCCCTGAAGTGGTGTGCTCATTTACAGGTAAAATGTAATGCCTACACCATGGGTATTGAATAGTATTTGCCAGCAGGAGCATGGCTCCCTGTATCTGGGGACTAACAATACTAGATTCTGCATTCAAATAACTATTTTTTAAGGTAGATGTAAATATTTTCCTTTAAAGCAGTGGGTTAGAATCAAGTGTAAAGTTGAGAGAGCTCTAGACATCCAGAAACAAGGAAAGAGCAAATGACTGCCATTACCTTCACCTTTACCTAGATACAGAAGATTACCATACACGATCTGTGGGAATGAAGAGAGAAACCTCACCTGTTTCAACTATGGCAACTGCACTGACCTCAGCGGCGAGCTGACATGTGTGTGCCTGCCAGGATTTGCTGGAGAACGGTGAGATGCTTCACACAGCAGTTCTTTGTGGCACAACTCTTCCAAAAGCTGTTCCAGAAGGGTCCAGAGGGTAACAGCCACAGGGGTTTTGCACTTCTGCAGAAATACAGAAAAAGCAGTTGCTTAAGTTCAGCAGTTACTTGCTTGAGTGACTTTGAGGGTCTGAAAGTTTTACTTAGACAAAAGTCACAATGACACACCAGTATGCCAAGCTGTTTTGTTTTCACATGTATGTGTTATGAATATATAATCTACTATTTCACAGGGATGGTATGAGATGAAACACCTAGTGGTACTGCAGCTTGTTACTTTCTTATTGAATGCTGAAGTATGAAACCAGAATTATTATTCTTAAAAGAAGTTAAGAAATACATTTTACATGTTACAGTTCAGTTTGAAATGGAGGGGCATTCCTCATGGTGAAATTTGTATATAGTCACAATTCACACTTACTATTTGATAATGTTCTACAAACCATTTTAGACTAGGGAGGCCAGACAGCCTCAGGGCACTAGGTGCTGTAGAAACATAGGAAGACATTGTCCCAGTTGTAATATAGTCAGAAGAAGTAACGGCACCTTTTTGGATAGTGAGAAAGGAAATATCATACATGCCTTTCGTGAAATTAGCATTACATCAGAGTATAACATCCAAAAGTTCAACAGGACCAAGCTATGCTGGCTCTGCAAACACAAAGAAGTTCTCAACAAAAGGTTTTCATTCTCTTAAAAACTTATTAGCCCACAGATTTTGTAGAAACAGCACAGTAAGCTATAAAAGATAGATGAAATGAAAGTTTCCACCCACTCAATGCAGTTTAGCTGACAGACATGCATTGTACCATTTAACTCAGCCAGAAGGTCTGTGTACCACCACACAATATTCAAAAGAAGGTAAAAAAAATCAAATCAAATCCAAAAAAGTAAAAATGTACTCTTAGACACTTCTTTGGTGTGTATTTTTCTTGGGACTTCAAGGTATAAGGAAAGCACTTTTTCCTTTTCCTTTCCCCTGCCACGCAACTTGCAAACTACAGCTTTGTGAACAAGCTTCCCTTACATCCATCCCACTGGCTGGCAATAATCTCTGTTTTATGGTTCCCATGATTCTCATACTGAAGAGGAGCCTTGTACCACGCGTGCTGTGCTTTAACTGACTATTGCAGCAAAGCATTCTTCACTATTGTCTAAAATTGAGTGTTTGTCCTCTTTTCCTCCAGGCTGTCAAACCGTAAACCAGTAGTGCTTCCGTGCTTACAGATCTTAGTATACAAAATGAGAAAATTTCACCCTTTCTGCTTTTTTTGTAAATTTTTTCATAACAAATTCAAATTTATCAGTTAATAAAAAAATTAAAACCAAATACCTTGGTTGTTATTAGACTGATAAAGCAGGCATCTTCCGTTAAGACAATATTTCATCCCTCAGAAAGTCATCACTGCACAGTATAGAGAAAATAGCATCTATCTATATCAATTACCTGATTTAGGATCACAAAAAAAAGCCCAGTGAATCTGATAATAGGCAGAAAGGGAAATGTGAAAAGATTACTCTTCATGAAAGGAGATATAAGTGTCTCTTGAAAACAAATTTCATTCAATTCAGGCTGGATTTTTAAAATTACCTAAGGGAGATAGGTTTTTAAGTGTTCCTTAAATTCAGTTGGAAGATTTTTTAAATTTTTTTTTTAATTTGAATAGGGTTTTTTTTATTTGCCTAAGTTCATAGCTTTTACACATTGGATAAATACTTTAATTTAGCTTTTTTTCATGTATATGAATACTTTAATTTAGCTTTTTTTCATGTATATGAATATAATTTACCATTGAAGCAAACTACTGAAACATTTTTAGAGATAATAAAGAAAACCAGATAAAGGAGTATTATATAAAGAACTGTTCTTCTCTAATGTAAAACAAAAAAATTTTTGTATGTTCATGAATATGATTGAACAAAGCAATTCCTTATAATTCAGAGGTAGTTTTTCACATTCTTCTTCAAGAATAAACATGCTTTTTCATCTAGAAAAATGAGGGTTAACCATTAGCATTATCGGAAAAAAAGGGGCAGGGAATTAAAAGGGAACACTGTCAAAGTAGAATATCACCAAACCATCACTGGTTTTCAGACAATTTCACATATTGTGGATAATGTTCAGCTGGTTGTCTTGAGAAATTATGAGAACTCAAATTTCCTTTATCACCATCATTAACTCAAAAACATTTAATGATCCATACTGAACCTTGCAAAGCCCTTTTCTGCACCATTTTTAGCATTCTCAGGGCCCATCTCAGAGAAACCAGATAGGAGATTCCAATGGGATCTATTAGTATTCTGAATTGAGAAAAAAATAACCCCCAAACAGGTGAATATGGCAGGAGTGCTCAGGTGGGAAAATCACGTATTTGTCTGACTTACATCTAGGCTACTGAGAAGGAAAATGTGCCCTCAGCTCCCCGTAACAATGACAACAGATAAGCAAGCTGTCAGCAGGACTTGCACCATGTCTGCCTCTAAAATCATACACAAACTTTCATTTCACATCCCTAAGCATCATTAACCAGGATATGCTTTACGGAGATGAAAACTCTGGTTTAACTCTCTGTATTTGAGTGTAACACAGGAAGTTCAGGGTTTGAGTGTGGCCAAGCAAGTAGATAATAAAATCATAGACGTGTGTGGAAATATACTACAGATTTCAAAGAGAGCATCCCCCTCTCCTTTCCCTCAAAAGCTTCAGAATCAAAACTGTGCCTGTTTGATGCATTTGATCTGAGATTTCAGATGCTCACTATTTGCAGTCTTTCCTCTAGGTGTGAAAAGGACATTGATGAGTGTAGCTCTGACCCATGTCTGAATGGGGGCCTCTGCCAGAACCTACTCAACAAGTTCCACTGCCTCTGCGACGTGAACTATGCTGGAGACCGCTGTGAGATAGATGTAAGCGACCTCTCCTTTTTTGTCTCTTTACTGTTGTGGCAGAATCTCTTTCAGCTTCTCTCCTATCTTATTCTACGAATGGATGATGATCCAGCAGTCGAGTGGGGTGAACAGGAAGACTATTAATCAGTCTTAAAACTTTTGTATTTTAACGCAGCAGAAGATGCCTTGACCAAAGAGCTTAGCAAAGCAATACAAACATCAGAGTTTTAAAACTTGTTGTATATTTCTTTGAATGACTGTCTACGAATCGCTTGGGACATGGTTTAGTTCTTTCAGTTCTTTCAGAACAAATGCTAGCAGATCTTAAAAAATGTTTATTGAATCTACAAGTAGAGCATTTCAGCACATGGATCATACCAACAGGCAATAGGTATTAATGAGAACTATAAGATTTACTGATGGTGGCGTTCAAACCCAATGAGTGGTAAAACCCCACTACCTTCAATAAGGCTAATTTTACCATTAAATCTTAAATCTTACAAATAGTCACTATCTTTGCATCACATACCATGTTCATCGCTGTTTCTTTGGCAGTTAGGTCTTACGTCATGTAGGATATTTTTGGATAATTAGATAATGGTTTGGATTAGTAATTGTCAACATGCTGAGGACACTCCCACATCCATTTGAATTAGTAGCAATCTTGCACTGGTACCACTAATCCCAAATCCCTGCTCCAGTAGCTCGTGCACTTCCAAGGTATTATACTAAAACAAAAATACAGCTATCTTAAGCTTTAGCATGATTCTGCTTTCCAAAAAGGCCCAGTAAGTACATGAGACTTTAAAATCATAGATTGGTTGTTAATTCAAAGATTTCTACAACATTAAGTAAATCTATGTTATAAATTTGAATGTCATCAGACAAAAATATCGGATTTTTGCTTCTTAGGATGTAATCAGGGTTGTTCAGTTGCTTGGTTGTCCATGGATTCTTTAAGGAATGAAAATAAGGGGCATGAAAATCATTAACACCAGGAGTTTTAGCAAAAACCAACATTATAGCAAAATATCCGTGTAGTTGCCTTTGAGAGTGTAGACACAACCAAAGTAGGTTGTTAAATACAAAGCCGTAGTGCAAAGTGAGATTTTGGCTTTGAAAAGTTCTTTAAGGCAAAAAACCAGTAATGAACCATGCAACCATTTCTTTGGGCATTCATGATCATATTTGTATACATTCTGTACTCCTTTTAATCATTTAAATAGTGTTCCTGAGTGATGATTGAAAAGAATAAGCACGTATAAAGTGGTGTTTTATTACTGATACGGCATGTAGCAGTAATAGGCAAGACTAACACTACACCATGAGGTTTTATGACTCCAGAGAGAACAGCTGATGTTTTGCAGAAGTCCCTAGCCCACTGATCTTATTTTCTCCCACTTCAAACCTGACCCTGTATCTTCAGTCCTATCCAAGTTGCTGTAGATTTGACTAGGAGATTTCACGAAGAGAAAATCCAACCTCTAATTCCACCACTGCATTAAGACACCTTAACATGTGTATAACTGAGATGTCAAGCTTCCTGTTTTGCCATGGCAGGATATAGAAGTCATTGCCTGAGGATCAAGCCTTCTTTTTTTTTAATTTCCCATCTTTCATAAGTGTCCCAAAGTCTGTTATATTTCTGAATATCATTCAGCGCAGTGCGGAGAGCACGACTAAGTCCAACAAACACGTTCTTTGCATATCTGTGGAAAAAAACATGATTCATCTCTGTGATATGTCACATATTCCTGTCTCAAGCACCTGCCTTAGTATGAAAAATTAAGCACAATATATTTACTTGTAATAATTGTATTACAGAAGGATAATTCCTTTATGGTCTTTCTCATACCAGAAAAGTGATTTGGGTAATTTTCTTGTTAATCTCTTATTAAAAAATAAAATAATAATAGTGAAAAATCATTCAGTTAAAAGATTCTTTCCTCTTTGTAAGCAGTCAACAAATGCAAGATGGGAACGCATTTTCCAGCCAGCACTGGGGCTGAAATTCACGTATCAGTGTCAGAAACAAAGCCGTATATAGTCTCAGATGCAGGGCTTTGCTTCTTTTTTACTGGAAATCGCATGTAATATTGTGAATTATAGAACACAGGCAAAGGCAACAAAGTAAAACCAAAGTGCATTTTGGATTTTTTTTTTCCAATGAAAATAGAGTTTTGGAAAAATGTTTTTTACTCCAGATAAAGCAATGTGATGAGACCTACGATGTCAAAGGAGACGTTTATTTTTTTTAATTAATGAAGTCAATGTTTCTGGGTTAAACGTTTGCATTTTGGTTTAAAATATCAAAGTAAGACAAACCAAAATTAAAACATTCTCCTTGTTGAGAGTTAAAAAGTCAATTTTCTTTCATATGAAGAAATCTAAAACAATAAACACCACAGTATGTTGGAATTTTATTCCAAACTGTATCGTTCACTTAATTGTAACATAAGATTTTATTTGGTTCAATATTATTGAAATGAAAAATGAAAAAATTTAAACACAAATAACTTGAAATTAAAACTATTGTATCATTTCAGAATGCTAACTAAAAGCAAAGAAATAAGAAATTTTAAAAATTCAAATGAAAAAAAAAAACTTAACCTACTCACAAAAGCTGCTCAAACCAAGGTTGTTTTTTATGTTTTTTTAAATGAAAAAACACAATATCATTTGTTGGGTTTTTTTTTTTTTTTTCTCCTCATGGGTTTAATTCAGCTCCCACATAAGTAAACTGAACTCTTATGTACCTTATAGAATACACACTACAGGATACTCTACAATAAGTAAAAATTTCATCCTAGCACTAAGGCTGAAGAAAGCTAGAAAGCTTTAGTTTTTTATACATGTAATAACAGTATGTCTGTCATACTATAGCTATATGCATAATAGGAAAAACAAAGAATAAATCTATGCAGAGATTCCAAAACTCCTTCTCTTCAGTACTAGGAACTTGATAGGAGTGTACATACAATATTAAATACAAATTTTATATGCGTTTACAGCAATATGCAAGTTATTACTTTAGAACATATTAGCACAGCATCAGTTCACCTTTCTTTTACTGAATACGTACGTGTAATTTAATTCTTTCCTTCTTCTAATGCCTTGTCATCATGAAACATCTCCTGACTTCAGAAATGTTCCTCCTTTCCTCTTTGTACTTCTGTACTCTCAACTACATTGTGCACGTGTACATAACTTTCCTACCTTTATACACAAAATAAACCTTCTGCCTTTGTCTCTTCATGTCTGCTCCTCATTTTCTGCTAACGATTCCGTTCATTTGCTTTCTGTGCCATGTTTTCTGAAAATTTGCCCTGCCCAGGTACCCCCAAAAGCTACGGCTGCAGCTTCCCTCCATGCTCGCCAGGAGCAGGGGCAGTGCAGGGCCAGGCACTCCCCAGCGCGGTCCCCCAGCTGCTGGCACCGCGCTGCCCACCAGGGGCAATTACTTCTGCTGGGTGGCTCTTCATACCTTACAGAGCTCAACTGCATAAATAAGCCTCCAGGCCAACAAATCAGAGAGGAAGGGACTTTATCCACGTGGCTTGGAACAACTCTTATTACTTGGTTCCTTCTTAGGTACCGTCAATACTTTGGTGGGTCAACCCTTTCCATTGGGCTATCACAGCCCATAGGCTGGACCTGTCCCATGCACAGATCTTCCAACACATTCAGTGGAGAACAGACTTGGTATTTCTAATTTAAAAGGTTACAAAATAGAGAAACAAATTCCAGATTAAGTAAAACAACTTTCTTGAATATATCTATATTTTTAAAAAGATAGATATTATCTATGTGAATATATTTAAAATATAAAAAGTATATATTTTTAAGAGCACTGTAGAAATTTAAAGAGAAACTACTGTAGCAGCTAACACGAAAAAACAGCTAGATGAATAATGACACTAAGCGCTATATTTTCATTGTAAATACATTCATTTTGTAAGATTTTTTTTTAAATTTGAGGGGTTGAAAAGGCCATCATTCATCTTTAAGATTGAAGTATAACAGCAAGATCTTTATACATCTCCAGTGTTGCAATTTAATTGTAAATCTTCTGATATTCAATTTCTTTATTTAGAACATGAACTCCCAGATGAATTCATGCTTTTGTGAAAATCTCAGGATTCATTAAAAAAAAAAAAAAAAGTAAAAATAAAAAGTGCACATACCACTTTGGGTGTTGAAAAGACCCTGGAAAACCATAATCTCAGTATGACCAGAATTAGAAGAAGGATACCAGACATAGAAATGAAATAAAGCAAACAAGCAAGGTCATGGTTTATGGAGGTATAGCTTGTGATGGTGAATGTTGATATTACCTATAATGGATCCCTCTATATTCTGATACTAAGATTCCAATTGTTTTTCAGATGGCAAATGACTGCCATTCAGAAAGATGGGTAGTGAGAAGTACCAGTGTAAGGGCTTGAGGCAGAATTAAGATTTCTGAAAAGAGGGGAAAGACAGCAGTGACGGAGGTGGTGGAAGGGAGGCTCTATTCTTTAATGTGTTTGGCAAATACATGAGAAGTATTTTACTGAGGGAGTACACACAGGGAGTGACAGATTTACTTTGTTGACCATAGTTCCCACTTCTGACCCCTAAAAAACAAGCTCTGACCATCCCACCTCTGCAGGTGCTCTAATACAATTCAGACTCTGCCAGCAGTACCCTATCATAATTTTAACTACAAAGAGAGTTTGTTAATTTGAAAATATCCTCAATGTTGTATGCTTATTTGGATTTTCTTACTCCCAGAACATGTAATTTTTAAGAAATGAGATCCAATACTCAATTTATTCAGTGCATGTGACTACAGTATGTTGTTGAAACTAAAAATAGCAAAAAATCTGCTTCAGACTGGCAGTCATGAAATCAGGTTTCATTCTTTCATTGCAAATATATTTCCTGGCCTGATAGCCAAAAGTTCATCTGAGAGGGTACTTGTATTGATCAACTTTTTTTAGCACTTGAAATTACTTTTATATGTCTTCAGTTAGCGTTTCTCTCTAAAAAATAGGAAACTTTTGTTTGCAATAAAATAATTCCTTAGAATTTCAACTTTGAGAACCACAAAGCCTGTTTCTAAGAACCACAGACTAAAAAAGCAATAAACTTCAGCAAATCTTTCTGTGTTACTTAGATTACTATTACCTGAAACACATCTCCAGAGAGGGGGCCGGGGGGGGGCGGTAGGGGGGAAGCACCAAGTTCATGAGGCCCCATTAGACTCAGGAGCACATCCTGCTGGTGCTGTGTTCCACTTATGCTAACAAAAGGCAGCCAAGTCCCTGCACCAACTGGCCAGCAGATCAGTCTGTGCTTTGAAATTGCTTCTTGAACATTATCATCAGCTGCACCTTTGGGACAGCACTTCCCCACAAAACACCTCTCCTATTGTACACGTGAATATACATGAAACTTGAAGTGGTGGTGGATTTCATGTCCCAGAATTAAGGTTCTGTGTTAGATACCTACTGCTATGTGCTCTGACGTGTGCCACTGCTGCTTTTATATCCTCTTCCAGCTGATGCCATTCCATCCTCCTGGGTGCAAGGACAAGCATCATGCGCTGGAGGTTATGATTCACATTTAATGTCACTAAAAATACACTGATAAGCACGTAAGATATGTTCAATATTGAATCTAAATTCCATAAAACTCTCTCAGGCTTCCATAGCACAGACATACAGAATTTTGATTGAATCTGCTCTACAGTGATTAGTTAATGTATTAATTAACTGCAAGTATTAGTAATATGAACGTAGCAAATGATACTTAATTATAATAATTAATGCCTAGTGATTAATGAATAATGCATTCCATAGCTATTTACATATTCATACTTATGAGTCTATTAATGGATATTTATCATTTAACTATAAGAAGTGGACATCAGGAATGTAACTACTACACCATTTTCTCCCAGTTTCACTGTGGCTTTACCTGTTTGTCTTGCTCTTGGATATCTTTATCTTGCCACTATACACAGAAATACAAAAACCATGTTATTTTCCAGACCTATGGAGCAATATAATGTCAAATACAGCCATGCAGGTTAGTTTTCATGCTGCATCAGTTCTGAGCCAGTACTCTCATCAGTTTATGTCTTGAGTTTGCAAAAGAATTTAGAAGAGTTTAGGATACTATTTGAAAATAAAATACCAATTTTTCACCTCTTCTTTCCTGCAGAAAAATTCTCAAATATAAGGAGGTGGAGTGCAAGGGCAGTATTAGTATTCTGCTTCTTCAAATGTAAAAAAAAAAAAAAAACAGAACCAAAACATCTCAAAGAAGAAATCTACACTTGTAAATGGAAGCAGTTGGTGCAAAGAGTTTGTTCTCTTTGTCATCAATATAATTTGCTTTTACCCTGAATTTACACTCACTGCTGCAGATAGTTGGGACACTTCCATACTTCAGAGATTATTCATTTGTGAAACTAGGTTAGCAACACTGTCAACACCTTCTAACTGAACAAAGGATTCTACTCTAGATGGCTGGTATTTATGCTCCAACACACTTATTTCAGCCTCCATGAAAGCAGATAAGTTGCTACCCATCACAAGCTTGGAGAAGACTTTAAGTCTCATTTAATGTATTAAAAAAAACCCTACAGTTTGGTTTTTTTTTTAAACATTTTTCATATTCAAATATAATTATTTCAAGGCAATATAATAATTTTTCTTCTTGGCCTAAACTTGAATGCTCAGTGTTAACAACACTAAGACAATAGGATTCAGTTGCCAGCCTCAGGAGTGTGGTAGAATGAAGACGTAAAGCTGGGTAAGTCAACTGAAACTGAGAAGGTTCTACCACTGATTTTCAGACAAGCACTCACCTACTGCTCCTCCACAGCACCATCCAAGGAACTGTGGGCCCCAGGTCAGTGAAAAGCTTATTCTAGCTGTCATCACCTGCAGAGAGTGAATAGAGGGTCTTGCCATATGTGGAGGTCAGCTCCAGGTTCCCCTTGTATGGTGTGGCTGAACAATCTGTGACTCCAAACAGCAAGATCTGGTCAAGCCACTGAGAAGCATCAGACTAAGGTCTTAGTAAGTAAGCACATTTGTGTTGACTGGGAATTCTGTCTTCTTCAGTGCTCTTGAAGCCTGTTGAGAAAGACCAATATGAACAGTAAAATATTTTTGAAATTAGACCATTTTTCTGAAATTCTCTGTCCTGCACAGCTAACTCCATTGCATTTGAGGTCCTCACCTCACAATAATATAACCTCATGAAATGAGAGATATCAAATCCCACACATTTACATGCCCTAAAATTGTACTGAAGCCACCAGTACTTAAGGACCAACAGAGAGGACTTAAACCCTGTTCAGAACTGATGCCCTCAGCATCCGGCAACCACGGTCAAAGTAGCCAGCACATGACACATTCCTGCTGTCTTTCTTTTCCAGGCAACGAGCAAACCATGAGTTAGGAGATCTATCAGTGAGCAGAAGACAACTCTCACCTATCAGCTTGCTCAGTGTTCCTAAGACCTAGACAGGGAGCAGGCTATGGGAAGGAAGTAAGCAGCCTGGGCTATGTAACCAGCATTCTGCTGCTGGAGCATAAGGGGTATTTCCTGGTACTTCTGACTTATTCTTCATAGTACCTCACTTTGAGAAAACTCTCATCATGTCAACTACTTGGGGAAAAGGACTGTACAGCACAGGTAAAGTTATTACTGTCTGATGATAGGTTACTGATATAATATTATTTTATCAACTGAAGTAAGCTTTTACTATTTTTATTAGCCTAGCAGAGTCAGCATAACTGAGCTGGGGAAAAGCTGGAATTTATTTGTTTTCACATCATTTGCATGGTTGTAGATCACCCAACATGGCAGAATTGTTAGCATTGATGGGAGAAGCCAGAGAAAGCCCAGCTTTATTCCTGTGCCAGGTCAAATGTGGGGTAAGAAGAAACATATTTAGATTTGTAAAATGAGCAGCTCTGCTCTGGAAGTCATTGGAAATGTCACAATGCCATTTTTACAGTTGTTTCTCAGAGCAGAACAGCCCCTTAATATCCTTTGCTATTTTCTATTAGTTTGTATTCAAAAGACGGGGTTTAATGAAAACTTCTAAGAGGATATTGCAAGAAACACATTCAATATGTGTCATAACACAGGGTACAAAAACATTAGGATGCAAAGACAATAAGGTTATCTGATGTGTCTTAGCTGGGAAATACAAGAAAGCTCCTCACAAGGCCAGCGTTACTGCACGCATCAGTGAAAAGCGGTTGAATATTTAATGTGCATGGTAAATATAAGCAGAAAAGGGAGCCCAGATGACATATGACAGCAGAACACTCTACAGTATAGGAATCAGCTCAAGCACAGTATTCGTATAACACATTTATATTCAGACTAACACATTTTGTCTGTACACCATCTTTTATGTTGCAATGGCATTGTTTTCCTTTTTCTCACCTTCTGATGTTTTCCCTGTAGACTCACATTCACATCACATGGGCATTTGCTTCAATCATTGCTCACTTTATAACACATTCATGCACTCCATGACTGCGCTGTTCAGACACTAAATTTTACATCTTTTTTTCTCATATGTTTCACAAGACTTAACGTTCTTTTCTCTTTTATCTATTTTTTCTATCTTCAAATAATGCAACAGGCTTAGCACGGAGGGAAAGTATTCTAAAAGTCGCTTTAGAACAATTAACTCATAAATAGATAAAGAAAAAGTGTAACTCTGATCTTGTCCTAAGGACTGCCCAAACAAAAATAAACATTTTGGTAGTTCTGCTATTTCTGGCTATTGCTATGATCCAATGCCAAAACTTTGCATGTTTCCATTTACTTTACTTTGTAAAATACAATTGTTCAAAAAATTATTTTCCTGCAAGTATTGAAAAGTCTTTTCTTTGTATCCTGGTTTCTGTCTTGCACTGAAAATGGAAATGAGGCTGTACTCAGTGGTAAACTTTTTAAACCTTGTTTTTTAAAAAATATGGCTATTTACCTGGAAAATAGCAAAACAGCAGTGATACCGCAACAGCGTTAGTCATCTATGTGCTTCAACTTTTACATAGTATGATGATATTTATTTTCTGGACAACTTGGCCAAATACTGATTGAAATGAGATCATAAATCTGTTTTAATTTCATAAATCCCAAATAGCTTAAATGACCCAAAGTTTCTAACATCTCTTTCAAGATGAAAAGTATATTCCAGGCTTTCACTTGAGTACTTAGGAAAAGAAAAAGAAACTGGGCAGAAGTCAAGGAGTTTGTGATGGAAAAGATCACTTATTCATACTGAGTGCATGGTGGCAGCAATCTCTTGGCTTCAGTTTGTCCTTTTCACTAAAACTGACAGAACTGAAACATGGGTGTGAGGCTTTCCATGGAATTTACTGACAGGTTAGAACCAAGGTGGCTTCAAAGGAGTCTCATTCACCGTTAAAATTAGAAAGACCGGAAATCACCTACACCATGTTTACCACACATTTCTACGTATGTATGAAGATTTCCAGATAAAGGCTAAATATGGAGATTTCCCAAGTACTACAGATAAAACGCTTCAGTAAATCTACCTGCATTTACTCAGGTGCCTGGATGGGAACCATGGTTCTTGATTCCAACCACTACTTTATTTAGACAGTTATAGTGCTTCAGCTCCTTAACAGTATTGTCATACCAGCTCAGCGTAACAAATAGATCTTGTAGGCTAGTGTTAATGTCTTGGGAACTAATCATATGCTTAAGATTAGTACCAAAGGTCCATGAAATTGTGATGTTTCTATATAAAACAAGGCTGGCACGTTAATCTGCCTATGTCTCTCTTGATGAACTCTGCCTGTGAAGTACATTCCTGTGCAGAGTATTTTTCAGTTCTTGTTACAAAACTACATTCCTAATAACATCTGAAAAAAAATTGCACACTTTTGTAGGCTTATAGAATATTTTTTCTACTAAACAACAGTAAAGAGAATTTGTGTTCCTGAGAATCTGAAAAATATTTTGTTTTCAAAAGATCAGGAACACTTATCTGTTTTGATAGAGAGAGCCACTTAAATGAGAGGTTGTTACAAAAATGTCTGAGCTGTGCATCAATTAACTGTGCAGCAAATATAACAGTCCTTAATTTTATTAAAACAATATTTGGTAAAACAGATTATTCCCTTTTCAAGAAGAAGAAAAGCATGAAATTAAAAAAAAAAAAAAAAGTGATACTCGTGTAATTCAGTGGAAAGAACAGGAGAATCAGCAGCTTTACAAACTTATATTTAGTATGTTCAGATCTGCACCACTGCAGACAGCTTCATCTAGTTCTGATGTCCTCACCATAAAAGGGACATAGATCTGTTAGAACAAGTCCAGAGGAGGGCCACAAAGATGATCCAGGGGCTGGAGAATCTCTGCTATGAGGACAGGCTGAGGGCACTGGGATTGTTCAAACTGGAGAAGACTCCTAGGGCACCTTATAACTGCCTTCCAATGCCTGAAGGGAACCTGCAGGAAGGCTGGAGAGGGACTTTTCATAAGAGTGTCCAGTGGCAGGACAAGGGGAAATGGTTTTAAACTGAAGGAGAGTAGGTTTAGACCGGATCTTAGGAAGAAGTTCTTCAGTACAAGGGTGGCAAGACTCTGGACTACATTGTCCAGAGAGGTTGTGGATGCCCCCTCCCTGGAGGTGTTTAAGGCCAGGTTGGATGATGTCTTGAGCAACCTAGTCTAGTTGAGAGGCGTCCCTGCCCATGGCTGGGAGCTTGGATTACACGATCTTTATGGTCCGTTTCAATCCAAACCATTCTGACTCCAAAATGCTTTCAAAATATTAAAAAGCATTTTTTTTTATAAAGTGGTATATAAAAATGAAGATGAACAACAATGAAATCTAGCAATTTAACATCATGAACTTTTAATGCATGATGTGTAAATCTGAACTAGATGTTCACTATAGTTTGACATTTCTTCCAAGAAAAGAACACGGGGCCTGAACACAGTAAGCCTGATTGGCAGTAGGGAGCTCCTAATCTTGGAAGACAAAAAAAGAATCCAAACCTGCCCACAGTTAAGATCAATGAGGATATAGAGAATAGGCATTGAAAGGGCCTGACAACATAACATCATCTGCATGGCAGATTTCAGTTTGTATTCACAAATGCCAAAGCCTAATGTTTGGTCTTCTTATCTAGGCTGACTCAAATCCCTTAGTGAAATCGCATTGTACGCAAACACCTCCTCCAAAGAGCTTGTATAGTGGTGTAACTGTTACCTTTTTTATCCTGAAGTCTACCATTTTGTAAACTTATCCAGCATATTGCACACAAGGGGCAATGCAAGACACTGTGTCTCATGGAAAATTCCATGTCGTTCTTTTTCTATTTTATTGTTTCCTTTAATCAAACACAAAACTCATTCAGGCCAAAAGAAAATTATTTTTTCTATACATACGAAAACCTAGTACATACTTCATGGTAGACCTAAACCTACCAGTAAAAGGTGATGTCTTCTGTCTCTTTCTACAGGTTTAGAAGTTATTTTCCTCATACAAACTTTTCCCTCTTTCTCACAGAATTCTCATTAAAAAATAGCTGCTCATGGTTTAAATGGGTGCACACTCTGCTGAGTAGAACACTGGTTGGATGGCCAGGCCCAAAAAGTAGTGGTGAATGGAGTTAAATCTTGTTGGCCAATCACATGTGGCTTTCTCCAGAGTTCTATTTAACATCTTCATCAATGATCTTGATGAGGAGATAGAGTGCACCCTCTATCTAGTTTGAAGACAACACCAGGCTGGACAGAAGTGTTGATCTGCTTGAGTGTAGAAAGCCTTTACAGAAGGACCTGGCCAGGCTGGATTGATGGGCGGAGGCCAATGGGATGGGTTTCAAAAAGGTCAAGTGCTGAGTCCTGCACTTTGGCCACAACAGCCTCATGCAATGCTCCAGGCTGGGGGAAGAATGGCTGGAAACTGCCCAGCAAAAAGGGACCTCTGGGCATTGGTTGGCAGCTAGTTGAATATGAACGAGCAGTGTGCCCAGGTGGACAAGAACACCAACGGCCTTTGGCTTGTATCAGAAATGGTGTGGCCAGCAGAAGTAGGAAAGTGATCATCCCCTTGTACTCAGCACTGGTGAGGCCACAGCTTGAGTACTATGTTCAGTTTTGGGCACCACAGTACAAGAAAGATTTTGAGGTGCTGGAGTGGGTCCAGAGAACGGCAACAAAGCTGGTGAAAGGTCTACAGCACAAGTCTTATGAGGAGCAGTTCAGGCAACTTGGCTGTTTTGTCTGAAGAAAAGAAGGCTCAGAGGAAACCTTATCCCTTTTTACAGCTACCTGAAAGAAGAATGTAGTAAGGTGGGGGTCAGCCTCTTCTCCCAGGTAATAAGTGATAGGACAAGAGCAAATGGACTCAAGTTGTGCTGTGGGAGGTTTATGTTGGGTATTAGAAAAAAATTTCTTCACTGAAAGGGTTGTCAAACCCTGGACCAGGCTGCCCAGGGAAGTAGTTGAATCACAATCCCTGGATGTGTTTAAAAGTCATGTAGATATGGTGCTTAGGGACATGGTTTAGTAGAGGAATTGGTAGAGTTAAGTTAATGTTTGAGGTCAGTGTTACTAAAGGTCTTTTCCAGCTGAAACGATTCTATGATCTGGTTGGAACCCAGAACCTCGAAGCAAGATATTTCACCTTCACAAAATTTTGAGTCAAAAATTCCTAGCTTGTGATCACTTTTTTTGTCCTCTCCCAAAGCCACTGATGAAAGATGAATCAGAAGTAGTCTTACAGAAGAAATGACACTGCTGCAAAAACTATAAATAACTTGCTGCTCTTCATGGTTACATTACCAATCTTGAAATAAGTATGAGATTGGGAATATTTTAAGCAAGCATGCAGGTACCAGTCAGAAGAGTTACTTGGAGCCATAAAGAAGCATCTTGGAAATCACTGATTGACTCATTAGGTGAATTATATAACTTATTTGTAGTATCAAAAGTAAAGATGGAAATCAAGCAAAGTATCAAGTTTGTGGGACTTCAGAATGGGATTTTGGCAGAGGATGAACTATCTGCAAACACTGCAACACAATCAGCCAGATGCTTTAACAAAATGGGTCATCATTGGTTTGAGGCAGTTACAGGTAATGAGAGTAATAGAGCCAAATCCCTTAAAAATCTGAGAGTTCCTAAAATCAAAGCAAGACCCTTCAGCTGTCTTTTGTCTGTAATAGTCCCACAGGGCATGGAGCTGAGCCCTCAGGCACCAGCACAGTGGAGTGAGGGCTGCTGGAAAGGGTATTAGCCTGGGAGAAGTGAGTGACTCACTGGCCAGCCTGGGAAAGAGCATCTATCCTGGTGCTCAGACAATAAATAAGAGGTCATTTAGTGTGGAAATGGGGTTTTATACTAAGTCAGACTGGAAACCCATCATAGGTACATATGAATAATTTATTACCTGAGTAGGTACAATATTCTTGCAGTTTAAACAGCAGAGAACACCATACTCCCCTCCAAAAAAGAAATCTTATACAGTGGCAATGTCCATTAGCAACAGCTCTATAAAAGACTATCCAATGAACACAAGTTTTCTTGCTCAGGGCCTCACGCCTCACTATACTAGCAGCTGTACAAACCCTAAGCAAGAGACAGACTGCCAAAGACAGAGCCTGAGGAGTAAATCCCAAGCCAGACCTTGCTAGTTCTCATTCTCGATGGGAGTGTTAAAGCCTTGGCAGAGCTGCACTGCCCCAACACGACTATACTATGACCGCAGGTATTTGTGCAGGCAGTGTTTAGGCAGTATGAAGGCATTAAATTCAATTACCATTTCCACCATGGGTTGCCTACCTGATCATAAGCTAATCATGCCTCTATTTCATGCTTCTTTCAGTCTGTATTGAGGAGAACTTCAGATCTAAATAAATCATCTGGCTAGAAAGAGGGCTGAGTTGCACTCATAGTCAATACACCTTGCCTTGGAGGACCAGAGATAAACTCAGTGAGCTGAGCCAGCAGATTTTTCTTCCTGTCTCTAAGAAGTATGATTTTCAAGCAATTAGGACTACTTCTTAAAAGAAAGACATTGACAAGGCTGTCATCACTTCCTATCATGCTAGAGTACATGGCTCTAATGTGAAGTACAATGTATTTTCTGTTAGTTATCTTTAGGTGGCAGTAAGGTAAAAGCACGGAGTAGAAAGTTAAGAGTAATCCCTAACACATTTTTAGAGACTGTCTTCTCATGTACTGTGCTGGCTATGACATAAAAAGTGCCTTCACAAATCACTTGCATCTTCAACAGAAACCAAAAAACAATTAGAGTTGGTTTCATCCAAATCACTTTCAGATGCAAACCTGTTGAATGCCAGCAATTAATGCAATAACTAGATATATTAGGTGTGCAGTAGTTAATCCAAGAATCCCTGAGGACAGACGTAAGGTTCACAGATACAGACACACTCATGTTCCTACAAACAGTATATAAGTACACTAAGAAAAAAAGCCACCAGAAAAACTAACTCCACCAGCAAATCAAAAGTATAAATCAAGAGGCTGCAAGGAGTAGATATTGACATAGAGGTTTACAGACAATTTTTTCCAGTTATACATTTCATGTATTCATCTCTTCCAAAGAATTTCCTGAAGCTAAAACATAAAACGTAATGATGTTTGTTGTCTCTAATCAACTTCCTCCCAGTATAAAAGCCAGTAAGATAAAAACATACTCAAAATTTTTATCAGGGAATATAATTAGTGAAGTAAAGCAACAGTGTCATGTAGCATTCTAAGGCAAGTATTATGTAGCCAATAAAGGTCTATCTTATACCATTAATATTTACAGTTGGAAGCATGAGATGGCTGCAATCGAAGTGCTGCACCCAACAAAGGCTAGCTGTTGACTTGATACCTTGTTGTCTGACAGTGTGAAACAGTCAAATAGCTACTTACTTCATCACCACTTGACAGCGTAATATTAATGCTAGGTGGCAACACATGGTCGTTTTGCAGGAGCTTAGCACCAAACAGGGAGAAGAATTTAAGGGAACAGTTTTGAGATTGTAGGTTTAGCCTAGTAGCGGAGAAGTAGTGATGGAAAATGTCTGGCAATTATGAAATAAAACAGGAATCATAGCTCTGTCTCGGATATATTGTACACCACTGACCCATCTATTATGCACACTTGACAGAGCAGTTTCCCACAGAAAGTGGGAAGAGTCAAGACTGACAGTTTCAGCACAGGCTGCACGAATTCTTATGGAGAACCAGGACCTGGAGGAGATGAATGATCCTGCTTCACATCATCACAGTCAGGGACCAGAGTCCAGAGAAGGTGGTTTCATCTGTATGAGATGCGAATCTTTGATGGGTACTTGGTGTTCTTCTTAAAGATCTGATTGCAGAAATAAAAGACATCTATCACTAGTGTCTCTAATTAAGGAAGAAATATTTAACCTCAACTGTTTTGTGCTGAAAAGTGGAGTTTTTACCAACCAGTTCTGTGCCCACCATTCCTATTCTGCAACTCCAATAAAGTTTAGTGAAACTGGCAATGCAGAACACTGGCGAATCACACCTGGCGAAAAAAACATGTGTGGTACCGTACCAGTGAGGAGAAACAAGGTGCAGGTATTCCCTCAGATGGGCTTTGTGCTTCCAGATAGCAAATGCCTCAGCAAATTTTCACACTTTTCTTTTTCCCTAATAAAGAAAAAAAAAAAATGGAATCTAGAATGAGACAGAAAATATGTGCAAAATTCAGAAAAGTCAGAACTTGACATTAAAATGATTTAGTTTCACCTCTGACATAGCTACTGATAGCCTGCGTTACCATGTCCTGTCCTGTTCTCTTTCCCATCAGCCCCATCTTGAATGTTATAACATCATCCTTCACATGCCACTCAGCACGACAGCTATGCAATCAATGAAGAAAGCAGTTTGAAATTCATTCTTTTCTCTCATCACTTTAACTATTTCACTCTGTTTACTGAATCTCTCTTCAGCTTTTTTTCCTCAGGATCTGTCTTGACCTCATCTTCAGCACCGCAACAACTTTTCCTATTCTTCTCCTGCTTTGGGGTTTAGCTTACTGACCCCCTTCCCACCCACTTCACTCTCCCATGACAACAGGAGCAGATTTCCTTAAAAGACCATAACTGCACGTTCTTCCAAATCCCACTTCAGGAGTCATTTCTACTGTAGCGGCTACAGGCATACAATAAAGTCAACCTGGCTACATGCAGGGCAATGACAGAAAGTTACTGTTTTCAGCTATAGTCTTTTGATTTCAAATAGGATCTATTCCTTCCTTTGCCTGATGGGGCTTTTATCCACCACCAGATTTATTCATATAGAGCCTGCTCTCTCAAAGCTGTAATGCAGTTATCCCCGATGGAGAAACACCACCTGATACACAGTGCTGCTATACGTGTACAAAAATAACTCTACATGATACCCCAAAGCAGTTCCCAAACTAGAAAGGGATGTTATACCCCAGAGACTGACACCTTTACAAAAACATTTGTCTAGTCTGCAATTTAGCAGCTATGGGACAAACTCCTCCTCAGCATGGTTTGCCTGAATTTGCACCAGCTATAGATTTTCCCTCTTATCCTTTCAGATGGCAGCAGATGGTGAAGTTCCTACACCAGAGGCTGTCGATAGAATTTTAAAAGGCATCTCATAACAACACATTGGAACTGCACATTTAATCTGTGCTGCACCACCAAGATGATCTTATAAAAAGCTGGAGCACGCTTACAAAATTAGCACTGGCAGTTGCTGCAGAAACACTATCAAGGAGTCTTCTCAAAGCTCACAGCTTAATGAGAGCATACCTCCCAAACTGCCAGCCAAATCACTTCTCTGTGTATATCCAACACTGCTGTCCGAGAGAAAAGGCATTTAATACTCTGTCCTGTGAGATACTGATCCAGTAAAATATCTGATAGAGATTTTAAGGGGTTACTTATGTACTTCTGGCTTTTTTGGGTCCATGCCTGAGCTAACGTAAAGTACAGGGGCCAAAACCAGAAATATTATTTCTTCTGATCATTCTAGAACTACTAAATACCACTGTTTTCATGGTTGGGCCACTTCCATTAAACAGTTAATGTCAGTCAGACATCAATACTACAAGTAGTTAAAGACATTATAGTTGGTGTCTGTACCCTGTTCTTTAGAGATTAATTCCTAGAAGTGAGCTTCCAAATTTGAAAAGCTACTCAGCCAAAAGGTAATACTGTAAATAGAAGGTCATCTGAGCTGAACACATAAGGGCTGGCACTGAGGAGGGGGCAAATTGTTTTGATTTAAACACGGCACTGTTTCCAAGTGATCCTCCAGCCTAATGTGGGTAGGAGGAGGTCTGTTTATGCCAATCTGGCAGGAAGATCAAGACTAATTTAAATAACACCCTTGTTTAACCAAAGTCTGCCTTACAATTTAGTTGCCACACAGAGATCCATCTCCAATCTCTTCCTCCAGTATAATCAAAACAAACTTGCTTGTTAACTTCTGTAGTCTCACTACTATGTGACTTCATGTGTTAGGAGGGAGCCTGCCAGAATTTTTTAAAGAGGCAAATTTCTTTGCAAGCCTAGCTAAATCCTGGACTTCAATCACCTCCATCTTCTTCGTTTCCTCACAGGACACCAGAGATGTAATTCTTCCTTGATAGTAAGGATTAAATTTTTCTGAGCTACAAGTAGTCAAGCCAGATGACCAGTGTATCATTATATTTGTTAATACTAACTCACTCTATGTTTGTGCTTTGATTTCAAGAACTGTCAGACAACTAAAAGTCAACATTTTCCAGGAAGGAATTAATATAAGCTGTCATATTTCAACTAAGACAAACTATTCAAACCACATTTTATTAAAAAAATGTATACTAGATAGAGGTAGCAGTGAAGGTAATTTCTTCAGAAACATTTTAGGAAAATATTTAAATAATAATATCCACCAGAAAAATAAAGAAATAAAGATTATTTACAAACATCCTTCTTCAATGTGAGCTGCCTGTATCTATCTATCTATAGATAGGTATACTATACTGCAGAACTTCTGCACACATCAGAAGTAGCCACCTAAGTTTTTTCTCCAGCAATAGCCACAGAGGTGTGTATAGGACTCATTCAGGCTCTCCAGTAATGAGATTGTCTTTTCCTGCAGATATCAGGAAAACAACTCAGAGGCTGATAGCAGAGACAGCAAAGGCAACGATAAAAATTCAAGGTTACCTACAACTCTGTATGTAGCATAGATAGATTTTCAAAGCACTAGGGTCAGGTGAAGTCAGGATAACCTCCTCCCAAAGGACATGGTGTCAGGGGAGAAGTTCCCAAGATGTAGAGAGAAAAGAACTTGTGCTTACCTTCGGATTTTACATGGCATACAGAAGGCAAAGCTACCTGTGACCAGCACCAGAGCAAATATGTGGCGACTACAGGCCAGCCTGAACTGGAGCTACTGATTAACTGGGTGGCTAATTACAAGGTGAGAGCAGTCATATATTTTGGCCACAGATATCTTCATCAGGTATTCAAGGCTCCAAGTCTGAATCTGGTCCTCCTACAAACTGGTCTTGTTCTTATTCACTAAGGAAGCAAAACTAGAGAGAAGCTCTGCAGTAGTCTTTCTAGGTCAGGTTTTTTTTTCCTCTTGCTTTCTGTTTCTCTTTTCAGATAATTCAAACACTTTTCTTACCAGATAATCCTGAAGCTTGTTAGGCGCTGGGTTTAAAGTACAGCAACTATTGCACCTCTCAGGAATTACTTCTTTCATGCACAGAGACAAGAATGGCTATGCCAGGTGACTGCCATAGGAAATGCACTTTTGGAGCCCACAAGATAAATGAAAGAGTTGTAAGGTGTGCAGAAGGAGAGGAGTTAGTGGCCTCACTGGAGATAAACAGTGGAAAAGCAGCTAAGGTGCACTGCAGCCCTAAGTGCTGCCTACTTTGTTGCCACAGGTATCAAAGTAGAAAGGAAAGAATTTTTTTAAGCACCTAAATTATAACTGTGTATAAGCACACTCAATATAGATGAGTAACCACATGGACAAGAGTATGAAGCAAGAAACCAGGCTAAAGCTTAAAGATAATGCAGTTGAAGGAAATTGGTGATGCATATAGAGTCTTAAAAATAGTTTGCCATTTTCAGTGATTTCTGCAGTGTTTGGCTCAGCTGGACACGAATCTGCTCTCTTTAAATGAGTCCAAGATGGATTATTGGTTCAACTCAGCAGCCCAGCATCTAGGTCAACACAGCTCTTGGGACCTGGTGGCTGGAGTTTAACACAAGCAGAGCAGCTATTTTTTGCCAGTGATGTTAGGGAGAGCAATAGGTATTTGCTTGTGAAGGTAAAAAAAGAAAAAAGAAAGAAAAAAAAAAAAACCAAAAAAAACCAGAAAAAGGGACTTCATGTGCTGCTCATTTAAGGTACTTTTATTGGAACAAAGTCAATCTATAGGTTTATGACTACTTTACTACTGTTGAAAATAAACTGTAGTCCCACAAGCTGGCATCACCAGTGTGCCTTATTATAACAGATTTGTGTATGACTGACTGGACTTCTTGAACTACTGAGATTCTTATTTGAATTCAGCCTTTAACAAAAAAAAATCCTCTAAGATGGCTGTAAAACCCCAATGAAATAAACTCAGTGTATCTCTGGGCTTTTAAATCAAGTTAATGTCTTCTCTTCATCTGCTCAGTATTACCCCTATACACACCCAAGCCTTTCAAAGTAATTCTGACGTGGATTAGGACCACTCAAACTAATTGCCCCTCATTACTATAGCAAATGGTTTTGATTTGAGGGCATTAAATCTGGATGGTGTGGATCAGACGTTCTTAGCATGAATGAAGTGATAACCTTGTGAGTGGTGTCAGGACTCAGGATCCAGAGACTTTGCTGGCAAAAGCTCCAGTGCACTTGAGCAGCTGCAGAATTCCCACAAAGCCCTGCATGTGGCAGAGAAGGGAATTCTCCAGGGTTTGGCAATCCCTGTGTTTTAAAGCTTGTGTTGATGTCTTTGTCTTGCGAAGCATCCGGAATCAGACACGTTTCTATGTGAGTGCTGAAATGAGAACTGATTAATTCTTAATGCCCAGCAACAGAGGCATACTTCTGTTTTCAGAGGACATTATGCTTTTCACATCCCAAAGATGCATACCCTTGGACCAAGCCACACTTGCCCATGCAAAGCTCGTGCCCAGGTGTCAGAGTCCTGGGGAAGCTCAAGATACTTCTCTCCCATCTGCAGTGATCTCTCCACTGGCACCGCAGCTCACTCCTCTCCCCCTACTCTGGCCCAGCCCTTGGTGTTTGTGGCCATAATTCTCATGTCCCATATCAACATAAAGCAGGATTAGATCAGCTAAGCCATGCTGATGTAAGACACACAAGAGGAAGAGGCCCTGTGTATTTTGCTGGCTCCCTTGAGCTATTCCGCTTGCCTTTCACATTTGGCACACATGGAAACATTCATATCTAGCAAATCCCTAATGTTCCCCTCTTATAAAACGACTGTTTGGAAGACAGCTTGTTTAAAGACTGGCATGCATATACTGGATTGATAAACAGCACTGAGTTTTGACTTGTGAACTGGGCCTTCCTTATCCAAATTGTTCATCTACAAAGCAAGCCAAGGTGCAACAATCAATCTTTTTTACTAACCAAATGAAAAGCAAAACCCAGCCCTACAATGCACATTTGCTCTGTCCGATGATTTGTCTAATCTTGTATCTTATCTAACCTATCTGATCTAAACGTTTTGAATGTTTTAATTACTAATTTAAGAAACCTAAAAAATTAATCAGTTCTGAAATGAAAACACCAGTGAAAACCCTAAAGACTTTGTTTTTAAAAAAGTTAAGAGTTTTTTCTGCATTTCCTCCTTGCAGATGAAACTATTCACTACATGAAAAAAAAGAATTTTTCTTTTTTTTTTTTTTGCCAAAATAAATTAATCAGCCTTGCTGCAGCTGACATCCAAAGAGGTATAAATAGAACATGCTACATAAAATATCTTAGTGAGAAGCAGATTTGCCTTCTGATGTTAGCAGGCTTCATTTTGTTGGTATTACCATGGCATGTGAGATCTTCTTGCCATCAGCATCTATTACCATTAAGGAAACAGCTTTTCCTGACAGCTAAGGTATATTAGGGGCAGGGAACTCTCACCACTGTTCTGTCACTGACTGCCTTTTAAACAGGCTTATAAGATAATTCAGGTTGCAAGAGCCCTCAGGAGGTCTCTCAGTCCAACCTTCTGTTCAAAGTGCAGTGAGAATTTCTAAGTTATTGCCCAGTCAGTACATTAACCCTTCTTCAGTTGATATACGTGTAATTTAGTTATTCATAAGCAGTGCTGAAGTTACATTCAGAAATAGCTGTGATCACCATGTGGCTTTTATTAGCAAGACTCATTTCTGAAAGGCTATCACAGTGTATAGGGGCCCCATAGGCTTTCCTGACAATAACGATCTTGAGTAAAAAAAAAATTGGTTACTTGTTTCTCTTCATAAATTTCCATTTGTCCTGTGGCTTATTTTTGTTTGTGCTAAGACAAAATGAAGTTAGCCTCACATTGTTCTTTCCAGAGCTTTCCCCTTCTGCTTTTGAAGCTCTAGGCCACAGAACACCTCTTGTGTAGGACTCTGCCACAGCTTCGTGATAAACACACCAAAAAATGGCATATTCATAGCAAGTAGCCATCTCCCAAGCAGTTGATCCGATAACCAGATCTTAAGAAGCCAACACGGGGAAGAGCAGAGCAGTGTAACATGAAGCTGAAAAGTGACGTCGTGGCGCGGTGGCCTAACCGAGGAGGCCTCAGCTGCGCACTGCTCTCCACCCAGCCCCTTCGGGCGCCCGCCGCCTCACAGCCACGGGTGACCCACGCTGTGGCTGAGAACACTCAGGGAGGCAGCTGCACACACGAGCAGTCCCACGGCGGCCAGAGGGGCTCTGCTCTTGGAAATGTCAGAGACGTTCATAGCCTATATCTAACTGTGGTGGAAGCAGCAGGCCAGGATCTACCAGAAGAACCTGAAGCAGTGATATGGGACCTTTATGTTCAAACTGCTTTTCTGAAGCCCACTGCCTACCATTATGCAAAATACACAGTAGGGTTTGTAACAAAACCTCTTTTTACATTGTCTCAGCTGCACTAAGTTTCTAAAAATGCTGCTCAGTCAGTCCTTTTTTTTTTCTGGGATCGCCAGTTAAAATTATTTCAGTCTGTCAACAGAACAGATTCGGAAATGATGGGTGAAAGAACTTTTCAGATTTTTTTTTTCCCAGGTCAGCCAGCTGATTTTCCAAATTTAACTATTTAGCCATTAGTTACTAAAGAAGCAGTTGACTTTGATGGGGCCACACTGAGAGCCTTCTGGCAGCTTTTGTTATCAGTTCAGTGCTACTGCTAAGGGGGCTAAAGTAAACTTAGGCAGTGATCTGGGGGCTGATAAAACAGCACCTGAAGAGTAGAGAGAGATTTTTTTTCTTCTTATCAATAGAATCCACCTCAAAAGATGGCACAATGGCCTTTTTTTAAATTTTATTTTATTTAGAAATTGGAAACAACATAAACACAGAAATAAAGTTAGCTTTTATTACCTGATCATGGCAAAACTCTCATCTCTCTAGGTTTTAAACAGTGGGGTAACTTTTTACACATAGTGGCTCAAGGTGGAGTGTTTTGTCCAACATGGGTACAGGCAATAGGGGCAATTTTTTTGTAGTTTTTTTTCAAGTCCAAGTCTCCAGTTGACCAAACCTATTTCAATGAATAAATAATAGATATTAAAGAGTAACAAGAACTGAAACAAAATGTATAGTGGATTGCTATGGTGTGCTATGGGTAAGATTTCTGTAATAAGTACGACACAACAAAAGAAAAAGCTCTGTTATGATGATTTTAACTTGAGAATGAGGTTTAGATATGCAAGTGCTTTTTAACAAGTTAGAGCATTTTTTTTCTCCTCAATTCCTTTGCAAAAAGGTTTTCTTTAAGAAAAGAATGAATTTGAGTGATTTCATAAATAAAAATGTCTCCATGGATACAGACATGCTTAGAACAGGAATGGAAATAATATGAACTGGAAAATAGAAGATTAAGTTCAGAAATTTCACATACCAGACACTAGGCAATACCATTTGCTTATGGTAGTGACTTTCTTTCACAAATGTCCTGTTCAGCCCTAGGGTCCGGGTTAACTCTAAGCTATCTTTGCCTTCAGTTTCCCAGAGGAGACAATGAAAATAAAAGACAGCTTCTGAAAAGAAAACTTCCATTAAAAATCTGCAGCCTTTCTGAGACAAGAGGAACAAGGGTCATATAGTCTAATGCAGTACAAAGAAAAAGTAAGATCTCAAATATATCTGTAATACCTTCCAAAGATGAAATTACCTTCCCAATTCAATACAATTTAATATACCAATGAGTTTCATGCCACACTGTTTTAGGGTTGAACTCACACAGTCTGCCACCTGCACTAGATGATTTCTGTTGAAAAAAATGTTTTTAAAATCATAGGAACCATATATTTAGCCATGAAGGGCAGAGGAACATATCCTAGCTAGTCACGCATCCCCTAGAGAGAATTCCTGAGCCAAACTTGCATTTATTATTATTACAGTAGGACCTTTCACATCAGCATGAAGGTGGAGAGAGTAAAGAAGAGGATGGACTGTTTTAACATTTTCCCTCTTACGTTGCTCTTCTGCAAAAGCAGGAGCTGAAGCAGTGCACTCATAGCAGCAGCAGCCACTTACGGTACAGCCACTGTGGAATGCAAAGTCCTCAGGACTGTAATTGCACTTCCTTAGAAATGACGACTGAGCAGCTCACTAAAATATCCTGTAACATGCAGTATCTAACTGGAAAATGGCCTTTGACCTGATGTTTTCCAATCCTAAATATTTTGGGATTTGGAAGTTCAGCCTCAAGCACACATTCATCTATGGCAGTTCAGCTGTCACTCATAATACAAATCAAAAGATGACATATGGCAGAATCTGCCCAGCAGTTTAATTCCTGCTAGGGTCATTCTGTCCGTAGTGACCACTTTTCCACACTAACCACATCACTTTGTTGGCTTACCTCACTATAAGCATTTTTTTACACATAAAAGCACATACATAGATGTATAGAAAACATTCATATACCAACTATAAAATTTCTCTGGTCTAAAGCTTTTCAACTGGAAGATTTGTTTATGTGTGCCATGCCTTCTGACATTATCACATTTCCACTGCCACATGAAAACAGAAAAAAGGTATCAGAGCATCCTCAGGTTCATCCTGCACTGTATATCTTGTATTTCTCTAGATGAAGCTACAAAGCCTGTATGTAGAACAACTGGATAAATATTTAAAAAGATATTGTGAAAAGATACTGAATAATTTCAGTTGCACTCTCGTGCAGCTTCTATACACTTATTTCATGTAAACACGCTGGTAGAAAAGTTTATTGGCAGAAATATCTTAGTGCATTTTACACAAAAATATTTACTGTAGGCAAATTTTGTACATGTAAGTACAAGTATTCACACAAACTGGATGCCTCCAGCAAGAGGAACAGAAATGTGACTGGATATATCTCCAGTCAAAATAGCTCATGTTTCACTTGCAGTAGCAAAGGATAGAAAGAGCATGTTCACAAGAAACTGGGCATAATGAAGTATTATTAAAGTTATTTAATAATTGCTGAATTACTACTGCAGTCTGCAGACATTAACTCACACGTTATTTTCATGCAGAAAGGATGCTGTCAAATGAAATGGGTCATTATGTGAAAGTCATCCAGCTTTGCCTTGTGTATTAAATATCCAGCACCATGTGCATAATTTTCTGAAGAGTCCAAAGAAGACACTGTGGAGAAGCTAATATACTTCCCTACCGTTAAACGGTGCTTCAGTAGCTCCTCTGTGCAAAGCCCTTTCCATAGAATGGTTTTTGGTTTCCTGCCATGGTAGCTCAAGTGTGTCTCAGTATTCTCTTGGCATAAATTATATTGCGATTATTTCAATCCCTCCAGTTGACAACTGACTTGATCTCGAACATATTCGCCTCCATTGGCTCAGTAACGCTGGCCTTGTTATTGATACTCTTCTTGGCAGTTGTGGTTTCGGTCATCGCTGCCAATAAGCGGGCGACTCAAGGGACCTACAGCCCCAGCCGGCAGGAGAAGGAGGGATCCCGAGTAGAGATGTGGAACATGGTGCAACCACCGCCGATGGAAAGACTCATTTAGAGGAAAGCGCTCCTCTGTCCTGGAAGATGGCTGAAAGGGGACAGTGTACATACGTTAGATATATTAATCTTCATTCTGATACCAGGAATACTCATTATGAAGATTACAATGATTTGGGGCTTTCAATATTTTAAATATTTTCCTTTTAAGTTGAATAACATTAAAATCCTCTTAGCATTTAACTGAACCAATGCCGTTTATCATTGGTTTGGACCAACGTGTCCGAGGACAATTTTTATTTGCACTGGAAACTCTAGCCTTGATAATCAGAAGTAGGCATTACAGATGGTAATGGCTCCTGGGATACATGTAAGTGCCTGTCTTGGATGCAACACAAGTAACAGTGTCTTGTTTGTGCTTTCCTTTGACTGCCTAGCAATCACTGCTGCAGAAGATGATGCAGACAAATCAAATAAGCCTGTACAATAAAGACATTGTAATTCTGTTATCAGAGTGTGTAGTACTAGAGCTGTGTCTCAGCATATCTTCTTTCATCTGTTAATCGGGGATTAAAAGGAAGCTGTGCGAAAACTCTCCAAAATAAATGCTTCAAATTTAATTGGTTTTCTTTCCTCCAGTTCTCTCATTCTACCTGCTGCCCCTTCACCTTCTACTGAAGAGAATTCCAGCTTCCACAAAATCATGTATTTCTCTGAGTATAAAAGACTGTGTCCTAAAACATCCAGTGGACACAACCTGACCTCTTAGGAGACATGGAATCTAAACATCCTAAACAAACTCTGTGCATCCACACTATTGCCATTTTCTTATTACAATATTGCCTCATGGTCCATTTTAGAAAACTCATTGCAAACATACACTGGCTGCCAAACAACATGCTCAAAAATGTCTTCTAAACCTCATGGAAAATACCAAGGAAGAGGTAGAAGTGGCCTACTGGCTTGGAAATAATTATGACAGACTTGGTGCTTCTCCTGGAACTTTGACTTCTCATATGATCATGGACAAATAAATTTTATGTCTCAATTTTCATTCTCTAAAACCAGGATAATCCAATTTAAGTACCTCATAAACCTCAGCAACAAAAGGATTGCAACTGCTTGTTGAAAAAAAACCCAAATGCATAAAATGTAATGGAATAACAGGATAAGTTTGGAAGAAATCTTGTAACGAAATAGACATTTGAAAATCTGCAGAAGATTTAACGATCATTCTTGTAGTAGGGTGTGCCAAAAATAGACCCAGACCAGAGGATTTTTTTTGAGATGTAGAGGCAAATTTTAGAAGTAACTCATCCAGTCAATTTTCACATGTAGTCAAGTAACTGAAGCATAAACATTGCTCCCACACAAACTGAACCCACAATAAAGAGGCAATGGAGTGAAAAGTCCATGATGGCATTTCTTTCTTCTTGCAGTTCGTCTTATACATTCCTGCAGTTCTGAAATATCCCAGATAAATGCATCAACCCCCAGATGGTTCTTCCAGGGGCTGCATAATTGAGTACACGCTCTCAGTATCCAAGAGTTTCAATAATCTCTTTAATTAATCATCAATTCATAATTCATTTTGAATGAACCCCTTAAGGGATTACTGAAGATCAATGTCACTCGTTTATTTTTGTATTAGACGATTAACAGTAACCATGATAGTAAGCACATTCTGGATTTTTTGCAGTCCTCATTGATATCTTTCAAAATAAGGCACTACAGAAAATGTGAGTGGATGGTAAGATTCAAGCCAAGTTAAGAAAGCAGAATGTAGTCACAGCAAAAATGCACAACAGATTTTATTCTAGTCCAATTTACAGCTTTCTTACTGAAGCTTACTATTTTGAATGCAATCATTATTGTACAGCAGCAGTCTAAACTCAGAGAATTCAGTTGGCAACCAAGGAAGGAATAGAAAAAGTTATGAAACATATGATGGGAAATAAAAGCACAGATTCAGGGTAAATCTTTTTTGTATTATTTGATGCATTATGTTATTACAGGTGTAATAGCTTGTAATTGAAACTCTTGGTTTATCCCAGCCCTGTTAGACACCACTAAGGCATAATACCATAAAGTTTGTTAGGTGTGATCATTTCTAGAAAGATACATAAATACTGTAAAAAAAAAAAAAAAGAAGAAATTGACTCAAAGAACTAACAGTGTGGAGTAGGCAACACTCAGCAAACAAGACAGCAAAGAACAGTGTGTGGGGATGAGAGACCACAACTGCAGCAAGAGTGATTTGTGCAGATTCTTGCACAAATTGCTTTAGCCACATCCAAAAAAGCTGAGAGAGACACAACAGCAAGTCCATCTAAGCCTAGGAAGTGGCAAAGCAGGCAAAGAGACAGGAACCTCTGATAACAAGAGGGCAAGGAATAAGTAAGTGGAGAAGATGAGCTGTGAGGCAGCAGGCTGGGACAGGCTTAGGGGCAGAAAGCTCTGAAAACCAGGGGGAATCTAGAAGCACAAATCAGGCACGAGTAGCAGAAGCAGCGTGGAACTAGTAAAGAAGATGCAAAGATGCTTCCACACACCTGATTTGTGTTCTTGGATTTGTGGTCAATGAGCTAAAAGGAGAAATAAAGTTGATAGAGATCTCAGTGAATAGCAGAGATAAAGAAAACCAGACGTTAAGTAATTTCAGAAACAGTAGTAAAGGGTTATAATAAAGATCTAACTTTGAAGTGCACCCTTCTTTGAGCAGGAGGCCAGACTAGATGACATCAGCAGGTCCTTTCCAGGCTAAAGTATTATATGATTCAAAGAAAAAGGACAAAAGAGAGAAAGCAGCTGAAGATGTCAGCAGTTTTCTTGGAGAACTATCTTAAAGGAAAGCATTGTTGTTCAATGGTGGAAAATAGAGCAATAATAAGGAAGTGGCTGGAAAGTAATTCTGCTCTTTTTGGTGGTTTAACTTGCTGGATGAAATTTTTGAGATGGTAGAAAAACAATCTGTACAGAGGTAATAAAATATTTGACAGTGTTGCCACACAGAGAATCTATAGGGCTGAGCAAGGTACCCAGGAACATGTGTAGAGGAAGGATGAGCAGAGAAGATGAAAGCCTGAAGAGTTTTCATACAGACCAAAGAGAGCTCTGGAGGAACATGCTCCTAAAGAGTTAAAAAGACACCCATAAAAGCACAACAAAGGTAAAATCTCACAGTAAAATATGAGTATGGTTTGTAGAAGGTAAGTCAAGGAGGCAGAAGGCAGGGGTAAAACCTTTAAACTAAGATTAAGGTAAATTGTGATTGCTCTCAGTCTCAGTGGAGAGACAATGATAAAAGTAAGAATGGTGAAAATTCACACAGGAGCGAGAGAAGAGGAGGAAACGAAGGTAGATGGCACTTGAGGAAAGTAGAGGTAAATGCTGGATGGCAGCAAGGGAGAAGCTGGGCTTTCATAACAGTGAGGCCAGAGGAACAGGAGGGAGGATGATGGTGAGTCAGGAATGAGGATTACCTACCGAGGCAGGTCTGTGTAAAACAACTTCAAGAGAGCATGTTTTATTTATTATTTTAGTGTTTACTCTGTTTGCTATCTTATAAGAAACAAACAAGAGAAAGCCCAAAAGGCACAAGTGCGGGTTCTAAATACACTTTCTGAAAAGCTGAATTAACAAAGCAACATCCAAAGAAGACAGGGAGGCAGATGGTGCATCTGGAAAGGCTCAGTGGCAGCCTGAAGAAGCGTAAGAAGTCCCAAAGCCATCGCTATATGGCTGTGCTATAGAGACCACGAAATGCATGGTAAGGAAGCCTGACTCTTCCAGGCCATATCTCAACCAGGGAACAACAGTTAAAACAAAAAGAAATACGTTATAAAGAGCATCTAATACCATATTTGGTGAAATTTAAACCACAGATTAAGACTGATAGAGCAGATGATGTCAAGCTATTTACTGCTTCTCAGCCCAGAAGTGTAATAAAATACTTACAGAAGCACAGATATTCAGGGAGGAGCAATAACATCTAAGAGTTGTGGAGAGCATTTGTGCTGTTATAAGGAAAAAAATAGTGAGATTGGCTTCTGGTTTCCCAAAAAGCACTGAAAACCTCCATTAATATGGAGGTATCTCCACACAGAAGACTTCAAATATTTCAAAATTACATTTGTTTAATCTATCTCACTATTTGACTCAGAAGCTGACACTAAATTTATTCATCATCAACTGCCACCTACCCATTAAGGAAACAAAGGCATGATATACTCCCAAACCTTACACATTTAAACTTTATCTTCATGTCCAACAGCCTTCTACAAAGAAAGAAAAGGTGCTAAATTAGAGCATGTGATCTGCTCCACACTAAATCCCTCTGAAGACACTCAGAAGCATGGGAAGGATAAAGCAACTTACTCCCCTTTCACCCTCCACTCCCTTTTCCCTTGGAAAGAGGTGTCATCCAGCCTGTGAAACACTGAGAAGTAGCTTCAGAGTCCCAGGAATATTTATAGTAGGCAGAGTACAAATGTTGCAGCTGGCATTTGGCCGGCTCAAAATGATCATAGTGTATCACTGCATTATGTGCCTTCGCCATTTTATGTAAAACTAACTGTTCTGTCTCTGCATGTACCTAGTATGTTTATAGCTTAGGTGTGTATTTGTGTTACTCTTTTGCTGTGTACAGGATCAAAATGACCAATAAATAAGGATTATTTTGAGCCACATGGAACCTATTTTTTGTTTTTGTTTTACGGGATTATTTCATCATGCAATTACAAAGGAAATTATCCCCAGGCCAGAACTATATTTTCAGTTTAAAAAGTCACATTTGCAATTTGGAATCAAGTCATCAAGAAACATTTCCTGTACCTGGAAAGCAGCTGAATGTGCTTTGTGCTATGGCTGGGACTGCCAGCAACCTGCACTGGCCTCTGACTACAGCCATGCCAACTGATTGTCCCGTGCCCATCAAAGAGAAGTGTGTTGTGCCAGGTCCCAAGGTGGCATGAATGAATACAGCTTCAGGGGAGCTAATTTATACAAGCTGAGTATCACTTGCTCTGGTTTTTAGATTACTGCTGGCTTTCCAGCACTGTTGCTGAATGCAGGCAGAACGATGGCAAAGCAATAAGAATTTTCTTCACTTAATGTAAGAGCCATTTTCACAAGGGCCTTTTTGCTCGCTTAGTAAGTTTCTCTGTTGCTTTTCAACAAAGATCAACAACTTCAGAAACCAAGAGTCCTGTTACTCCAGTGCATCAACTAGTTGTGACTGAAAGGGTCCCCTGGGAGGTTCAGCTATGCTGATGCTTGCAGCTGCGCTGCAAGGTCCCCTCCAGCCTGCCTTGCCGTGGCTGCATCCTCAAGACACCACCAGGTAAGACAGATTTAAGACAAACAAAACACTGCTCCTGCACTTCCACGTGCCTTCTTTAAGCAATGCCCAGCCCTGCCCTGATGGCCATCTTAGCAGCTGACTTTCCAAACAGCACAGAGCAGTAAGAGGCAGCACCTAGAAAATACCACTAGTAACAGTAAGAAGATGCGCTGAGGCAATGGACACCAGCCCATTCTGCCTCACTTCTGGTCGCTTCCCATACTCTACACAATCTCTCTTGCTCAGCTGAGATCTGCCATTCTCCTGCACCTCTGTCCTCTGACCCTCTTCGAAGGGGCACCGATGTTCACCCCAGCCTTCTAAAGGACTTTCATGTAGGTAACTAGGCTGCTACAAATTCTCTTAGCAAGAATAGCCATTTTTACAGAAATTATACAACTATGACAGTAGACGAGCACAACCTTTTGAGGAAAAAATTATGTTCTCTGCATCTCGACATGTAAATCAACCAAACTGAGTCACCAGCAGCCTGCACTGCAGCCAGCAGAGCTCTTTTCACATCCAGAGCAGGGCACTTTGAGCACCTGCCAAATAATCACAGGCTACGATCTGATGAATCCAGACACATTGAGGAATTACTCTTAGCTCCTCCTTTGGTAAGTATGTATCAGCCACTATTACCCCACCACATATTGCCCATGAGGAACTGTGTTCCAGGAGCTATGTTAAGCACAATTAGTTGTTTTTAAATAACTGTCCGATTCCTTGTCTCTCAGAAATTTAAATAAAAGTTTATTTATTCTTCAAAAGCACAAATTAATGCAGGAGAATCCAAATCTGTCAATGGAATTCTGGGTATGTCTATATCACTGCTGAAATCAGAAGCACGTCTTGAGTCTGAAGAATATCTTAAAAACTACGGAACTCATGCTTTGCCATTATTTTGGTGAGGTAATACCTCATCCTCTCAAGCAATTAACACTGATGATCATAGAATCATTATGTTTGTAAAAGACCTCTAAGATCATCAGATCTAACCATCACCCCAACACTGCCATGACCACTAAACCATGTCCTGAAGTACCATGTCCACACATTTTTTTAATACCTCCAGGGGTGGTGACTCCACCACCTCCCTGGGCAGTCTGTTTCAATGCCTCACCACTTTCAGTCAAGAAATTCTTCCTAATATCCGATCGAAACCTCCCCAGGTGCAGACTGAGCCCATTCCCTCTTGTCCTATCACTAGTAACCTGGGGGAAGAGACCATCACCAGCCTCACTCCAACCTCTTTTCAGGTAGCTGTAGTGTGCAACAAGGTCTCCCCTCAGCCTCCTCTTCTGCAGGCTAAACAACCCCTGGTCCTTCAGCCGCTTCTCGTAAGACACGTTCCCCAGAACCCTCACCAGTTTCAATGCCCTTCTATGGACCCACTCCAGCACCTGAATGTCCTTATCCTGTGGTGCCCCAAACTGAACACAGTACTCAAGCTGTGACATGACCTGACCTTGTGGGTTCTAAATAGGAAACATTATTTTTTGGCATTCTTTGGAAAATGACCACCACCACTACCAAAAGGACTTGTTTCATGATGCCACGAGGAAGCTCAAGAATTCTCATTTGTTTCAACAAAACACATCTGTTTTCCTGTTTGGCATAACTGAGTCATTTGAAATTTTGATAGTGTAGGACTTGCATCTGTTATGCCACACAAGTTTTCCAGCCAGGAGAAAACTGCCACATGCCACAGCAGAGGGCTCTCACATGGGGAATCTTCACCCATCTGAGATCTCCCAAACTTGTACCTTCTGGCCCTTGAGGAAGCAAGAAAGCATCTGGCTCATCCAGCTTTCTGGTCAATGAGAAGCTAAGCTACAATTTATTGTCATTTTCTATGAAGTCTGGCTAAAAAATACTAACTAATTAAAATCATCTAAATTACGGTTTTAAACAGAGAACATAGCTGACACACTTTTTTAAATGGTCAGAAGAAAGTCCTGCAGAAAGACATAAAGATTGCCTCCAGATAAGAGACAGCTAAGTGTTTTCCCCAGCCAAAAATTTCTATACTGTTTTATTTGAAGGAAGTCTTGAGTCTCCTGAAAGTCACACTGCAGGACAGACCTTACACATGTAATGTCACATAATGTTAGGAATCACGGATCAGAGGATTTTGGCCGAGTTCCTTTTCCTGTGCTCTTCAGTTGCCTCCCAGCTAAAGAAAGCTGACACCTCTGAAAACAATTCAAAAAAAGAGCATCAAATTAGACACTGTAAGTCAATAAAGTTGAACAGCTAGTAGCTGACAACACTAAAATTTTGCCTATTGCAAAACGTCACAGCCGAACGAATGGATGGGGCTTTCATGCCCCACTGAATCAGACACAGGCTTCAAACTACTGGCATGTGTCAAGATGCTGCACAACCTAACATTTATAAGAGATACATCTAGTGTGTATTTATTGGCAGCAGAGTAAGGTCTTGTTTAAACTGCAGACGTGAATTTGATGGGGAGAGCAGGCAGCACCCTAAGCCTCACAGTAAAAGCGTGTTTTAACCTAAAGTCCTCCATCTATAATGCATGCCACGAGGTGCGAAGACCTCTTGCACATCGAAAAGCCAGAGTATAAATTATGAATCAAGGCACAGGTGGAGTCCTGAAAGCCAAACAGAGTTGTCAGTTTGGTGATTTTTTTCCAGGTTTAGGTTTCTTCAAATGATATTTAGGGGATAAAAACATATTGGAGATTTTATATTGTAACCAATTTGAGCAACTTTATTATATTTTGACTCAGTTTCACAAAATTTGCTTTTAATTTTTGCTTTCTCAGGCTGTGGTTTTTCTTTCTCCAAAATCATTTGGCAAAGCAATTACATTCACCAGCAATTCACCTAAATTTGTCCAACACCAGCAAGACTGACATCTCCAAATCACGACTTTAAATCATCTTTTTTTTGATCAGAGAAAAACTACACAGGCTCTGACCTGGTTTTGTGCTCTTCATCGCACCGTTTAAAGCACGATGTTTCTGTCAGCTCAATATTGTGTATGACCTTTCATATTTCACCTGCCGTTTCAGCAAAAGCGCAATTTTCATTGGCATGTATTGTAATAACTAGTGATGACAAAAGCGTGTGTTTCCAATTTAAACCCACTTAGTTTCATTTGACACCTGCACTGAACTTTACGTGGGAGTAGAAATCCAGGAACAGTGACAGCAGTGTAGGCACTGGAGGAGTGAGAGCAAAGCGAGAGGGCAGGCTCTGCGCGGCACTCCTAATTACACGCGACCCTTCGGGCCGCAAGCTTTTCTCACCTGCGTGAGCAGCTATTTGCACGGCGTTTTCACACTGTACCAGTAGTCACAGCCCTGGGTTAAAGTGCTGCTTTCTGTCCCATGAAATAAATAACTTAATGTCTTCTGCACAGCTAGCACAAGGTATTAACAGAGTTTCAGGTGTTACCCCTCAGTGGTTTCACAATCTTTGGGCAGATTAGAAAAGCGTAAGGCTGCAGGGAAGACGCGTGGGGTGTTTCCACCTATTTTGCTCCACGTGTAGAACAGCTTAATCAATTAAAAGCAGCTTTAGGTGTTCTGAGTCCTCTCCTCAGCAAGCAGGCAGATGGTGCCCAAATGCCAGACTGTGTGCAGGCAGCGGTGACAGGGCACCCTGCCTCTGCTGCAGGGCGAGACCAGCCAGGAGCCCCACCGTTTTTCAGAGTGAAGAGTATGAGGCTCTCCCTCCATGCTGCCTGCAGCACTACATTTTGAACACCATTTCACGCCTTGGATGCAGTGACCAAGAAAGATCCACAGGAGTCGCCTGGACTCGGGCCCCAGTGGCAGAGCAGGAAAAAGCAAACCAGAAGAGCATGCAGGTGCTGCCGCCTTCTGCAGTCCCTGGCAGCACAAACTTATGTGTTGGTGACCCCAGCTCTTCCAGGGATTGAAATATTTCCTTGGGCACAACATTATAAACGTAGAACCCTCAGTGTTCGCTAGCCCAGCGCCTCAGTGTTTTCTTTCAGAGGGATATGCCGCAATATCGTAGACAACTGCGTTAAACCTGGCCCCAGGGAACAGGAGGCTTTGCCAGGTTTTGGTGTGAGAAATGAGCCCAAGAGAGAAGATGCAGATCTGCCTTTCGGGCGCAGCCTAGTGCTGGCACCAGTGATTAAACCAGCCTAAGAAAAGATCACTCCAGTTCAAAACTGTAGGCAACAGTGACCACTGGCCAGAAAAAATGTGTGGCTGTGCTCAAGACCTGCATGGATTAGATTAGGTTGTTTTTGTCACTCAGTCCTAAGATTATATTATTTTCACGTAGTCTGCCCAAGATGTAGAAATCACTTATCAAATTTTCTGACTCTGGGAAGAAAAGTGGGAAAACCACAATTACACGAGTACTGGTCTGTTGACATTTAAAATGAGACAATGATAAGCATAAAAAAAAAAAGGTTAAAAAAAATCTAGGGCCAGCAACCCAAAGGACCAAAGACAAATCACAGAATAGGATGCAACTAATTAGGCTGAAATGCCAACAGTGTTCAGTATAGCGTTCAAAGTAGCCACAGTGTCAGACTGCTGCCGTGACCCCCGGTTCGAATATGCCAAGGGGAAATGTAGAAAAGGGCTGAATCAGATAAATTAAATCCAAATATTTTAAAATGACATTTTAATTTCTACCTCACCATTTTAACATTTTCGAAATCGTTAAATAAGCATGTCGCCTATTCTCAGAGCAGGCCAAATGTCAGATGTTTGTATGTATTATTCAGCTGAACATTTAAAGTACATAATCCTTCTCATTGCTAAACAGGCGGTATTATATTAACAGGTTATTTTCTTAAAAGGAACAGTGACTTGAAAACCGCCGATGCTACAAAATGGCGTGTTACAGAATGTGGAGGCAGTGCTGCTACAGAGCTGTACAAAAAGGCCTGCAGGGAGGATGAAGGGAGCAGGTAGACACAACTTTCTGCTCTACCTATGACTTCTAAAGCACATTTCAAGGCACGTGGGGCCAAGAGCCTCGGAAGTCATCAACCACAATTTAAATTAAGTTACCAGTACTAAACCGCTCTCTAAAGGACTGGGCTTCAGAATTTTTAAGATAAGCACATCAAAGCTAAAACCTGAAAGTCAAACATGGTTTTTAGTGTTTGGCCTTTGAACAGTGCAGGCTGAGAAAAGCACCTTCTGCCCATTTTGAACAGATGGAAATGTTCCTCTTCATCACTTAAGAAGTGTCTTAAGATAAAACAAATGAAGTTATTTTACCTCAGGATAAAAATATTCACCTTGGAAAGCATGGTAGTTGAGCTATTAATAGAATTATACATATCCAAAAAAAAAAACTTCTGTGGGCAAACGTCTCAGCTGTAAGCTCTGTATGGTAGAGTATATTTCCACGATACTGAGTGTTGTGCAAGACTTAACAATTAAAAACAGATAACAGATCTAAAAGGGAAAAGTTTTGCAACCAAGTTTGACAGATTCTTCGCAGCTAATGTTGTACCTTCCTTTTTCAGTGGTGTTGTCTGTTGGGTTTTATTGCTGCTTTGTTCCCTGTGTTTCAGTGGTAATTATTTGAGGGAAGAAGTAGACCTGAAAAAAGAAAATTAGTGATGCATTACACCATCAGGAACCCAGCCCTTTGACTTTCAGGAGGAATATGAAATTAGGCAGCCACAGTAAGGAAATGATACGTGGCCCATAGCATATTCCAAATGTGCTTCTCAAACTTTGCTTTTAGAACCAGCACTTGTTTATATTTCGTACAGAATTTATAACAGGATTGACAACCTCTGGGGTTTTGAAGCATAAGAAGCTGCTAGCATTTTTTTCCAGTTGATGAAAATCTGCAGACAGACTCTGCTTCTCTTTATGTGAATACCAGCAAACCCACAACATCACTTCAGGCATTGCTTAGGGTTTTTTTTTTTGTTGTTGTTATTGCTTGTCACATCAAATAAAAATCTAAATCCATGAATCTGATAATGTTACTTTTCCTTTTGTGAACATGAAGTTGACACACAGTGAGTCCTGGAAAGGAAAGGAAATGCTTTGACCATCACCGAGGTATGGCTGCAGCTGCACTGTGTACCTTGAAAAAGCAGTATTTCCAGTTGCTTTTGGAGCACAGACACTCCAGAGCTACAAATGAATACGAGTGTTTATGATATCTCCTCCTAAAAAGTCCCCAAGAACACACTGCCCTGAGTTGCGTTTTTCCCTCAGTTGCCACAACTCTTACTAAATGTGCCAGCTTTCACTATCAGGGTGTTGCCACGTGACTGGTACACCAGGCTCCTCTGAAGTCATTTTTCACTAACACTTGGTATAGTTGAATTGACAGGAGCAGAGTCCTGCTGTACTAATTGTGTAAAATCTGCCAACTGAACTTAGACTAACTTGGCTTACTTCCTCCTCTTCCTCGATCCTTTCCCAGGTGTGGGTTTGAGCTGAACTGAAACACGCAGAAAGTAAGCTGCAATAGCACACTCAGTGCCCTGAGATAAACTAAGGAAAGAGGCAAACAGCCCATTAGACTTGATATTCATACTTTCTTGTTCCTTCTGCAAAAATAAAGGCTTCTGTATTTTTCTAACATCCTCCATTGGCTCATCATCTGGACCTATGACAAGAAGTTGACTGTCACAGGTATCTTTTTAGCAGCTGAGTAAATGCGGGCACGCCTATGGGCAACATGAAGAAATGACTGCAGGATGTGCTATGCTTAACCCAGCAGTGAAGATCCCTGTGCTGCCAGTCATCACATCTTGAATCACTGCTGGCTACAGTAAACCTGCACACATCTAACAGCAACTGTTAAAATCACACCATCATTGTTTTGTATGAACACCGTTTGTAATTTTTTCATCAGCTGTGGATTAAATATACCAACACTGAAACCATGGTCTCTGTGGTTTGTCTGCATATCAAAATGCTTTTAATTTAGAAGAGTGAATCCCAGATCAGATCATCCTGCATAGCCATTTAATATACAATCCTAACTGAATTATAGCCATACACTTGCATAAAATGACTCAGCTAAGCAACATTAAGAAGGTAAGCCACATCTGCTGACATATCCATGATGTGTTATTGCGTTATGTTGTATTGGGTTTGTGTGCAAAGGTTTGGTAGTGGGTGGGCTACAGGGCTGGCTTCTGTGAGAAGCTGCCAGAAGCTTCCTCTGCGTCCAATGAAGTCAATGCCGGATGGCTCAAAGACAAACCCACCACTGGCCAAGGCCAAGCCCATCAGTGACAGTGGTAGCACCTCTGAGGTAGCATGTTTAAGAAGGGGGGAATCCCTGAGCAATGGAAACTTCAGCCAGAGAGCAGTGAGAATACGTGAGAGACACAACTCTGCAGACACCAAGGTCAGTGAAGGAGTGGGAGGAGGGGCTCCAGGCACAGATTCCCCTGTAGGGACCATGGTGAAGACCACAGTGAGGCAGGCTGCTCCCCTGCAGCCTATGGAGGTTAACAGTGGAGCAGAGATCCATCTGCAGGCCATGGAGGACCCCACACCAATGCAGGTGGATGTGCCCAAAGGAGGCTGGGACCCCCTAAGAAGCCTGTGCTGGAGCAGGGTCCTGGCAGGGCCAGTGGCCCCATCAAAGGAGAAGACCACACTAGAGTGAGTTTGCTGGCAGGCCTTGTGACCCCATGGGGGACCCACACTGGAGCAGCCTGTTCCTGAAGGACTATATCCTGTGGGAAAGGATCCACACTGGAGCAGTTCATGAAGAACTGTAGTACATGGGAAGGACTCACATTGGACAAGTTCATGGAAGACTGTCTCTTGCAGAAGGGACCGATGCTGGAGTAGGGGAAGAGTGTGAGGAGTCCTCTTCCTGCAGAGGAAGGAGCTGGCAAACTCCCATTCCCTTTCCCCCTGCACTGTTTGAGGGGAGGAGGTGAAGTATCCGGGAGTGAAGCTGAGCCCAGGAAGAAGGGAGAGGTGAGGGGAAGGTATTTTAAGATTTGGTTTTACTTCTCAGTGGTAATAAATTAAACTAATTTGAGTCTTGTTTTGCATATGATGGTAATAGCTGAATGGTCTTTCTCTGTCCTTATCTTGACCCATGAGTATGTCATTGTATTTTCTCTCCTCTGTCCTGCTGAGTTGGGGTGTGATAGAGCAAGCTTTGGTAGGCACCTGGCATCCAGCCAAGGACAACCCACCACACAAGCTATTTAGTCTGAGCTGCAGAGAAACTGTATCTTCACCTTCATTCCTGATCACCATGGAAGCCAAGAGTTGCTTTCTGCACTGGCCTCTCTGCGTCCGCAGTGAGAAGTGGGGAATGAAGGCAGGGCACCAGGCAGAGCCATGCAGCCCAGCTGAGCCACTGGGCACCCCAAAAGCTATAGCCAGGGTGCGAGGAAGGACAGTGTGTGGTGTCAAGACTAGACTTGCATGCTGGGCGTTGAACAGGCGAGGTCCCAGAGACGCTCGGCAGCACAGTCCGATCTGTCACTCAGATCCAATCACAGGTATTACAGGAGGTCAGGCATCCCTCCTCCCTCACTAGCAGCAGCCTCAAGACCTCTGATACTTAAAATATTTGGCTTAGCATTACAAAATACTTGGTGATATCATCAATAATATTTTTTTAACATCCAATATTAAAGGTTTAAACTGTAACACCCATCAGTTACTACTACTGTACCTTCTGCATGCTCTTTCCCCAATATCTCAATTTCTTGATCTGTAAAATGAGATAATAGGCGTACTTTTTTTTGTAAGAACATGAAGATCTACTGTCAAAAAAAAGCTGCTTAACAAATAGGCATGATTAGCTAAGATTTTTCGAAGCAGCAAAATGCCACTGGAGTGACACAGGACATCAGCATTTAACTTTTGCACTGTATAAACAATAATTAATAAGAAAACACATTAAGCTTTCTCCAGATTTGAGAAACCAAAACGATCATTCAGTGGAGAAAACTTTCCAATATAATACAGTATAAATGTATTATTTTAACCTTTATGCCTGATAAGCATGGAAATGCTCTTCAGATCAACCCATCAAACAACACCCTGCACCACCCAAGGAATTTTGATATCGTTAAGTTTTATTTTATAGTACAGCATTGGGCACTTTATGGTAATGTGGAGTTCACCAAAAACTACTGATGCCACGAACTTGGAAGGAAAAAGAAAAAAAAAACAAAACAAAGCACACATCACAGCTCATTTACTAACTAAATCTACACAGTGCACTACTGACAGTAGTCGAAGGTCTGAATTACAGTTCTTGAGATGACTTTGAACAGCAGCCCAGAGGGTACGAAAGCACGAAATATATTCTTTGATTTGGTTCTAGTTTTACTGAAGGTCAGTAAATAAATTTTTAAAACTGTTACGACAATGCTGGTTGGTTGTTGGTGTTTGTTTTTGTTTTTGTTTTTGTTTTTTTATCTTCAAAATTATTAAAATGATCAATAAAACCTCAAAACATCCTGTACTTCTTGCTTTTTTTCTGGAAGTATTAAAAGCTCACAAAAGGATTATTATCAGGATTGGTTTTCAAAGTTCGCTACAATTGTTCTGAAAAAAAATTGTAAGTATTAGGATACATAATGTCGCTTTGTTCCGTGTCAAGGCATTTCTCATCACATCTGACACAGATCTAAAAGTAACAAACACAGATTGTCAGTTGGCTAAACATGTAAGCTTTTTAAATTTCTCTTCTTCCTCAAAAATCATGAAGTAACAGATGTCACATGCTTGTGTGCAAGCTGCACCAAGACTAGCTGTTCCACAGTGCTTTATTACCTTATTCAAGTATATTAATTTAAAGAAGTTCTCAAGGAAAACCTAAGGTTAGAACAAAATGTACATCAATATACAAAGAAATTAATTTACAAAAGAATATTAAAACAATACTGGCAACATTAGTAGATATTTTTATTAATGACTTATGGTAATTAGGGATGTCACAAACTAAATTCTTAATACAGTCATCACCATGAACTCTCATCTCATTGGTGGTACTCCAAAGCAATGCTTAACTCCTCATCTTTTTAGCAATGATAAACAAAGGATCAGACGACAAACTAAAGAACATAAATTCTTGTATTTAGCCTTACCTGAATTTAACTGGGTTATAATTTTTTAGAATTACCTAGAACTACTGGTATGTGAACATTGGATTGGGCCTTGATATTTCCATAGAATGTGACATCCTTAATCACTTCCAGCCATTGGAAATACATTTGCCTCATTACAATATATTCTTCATGTTTATATCATACAACCATACTTCAAAGCTACATGTAATTTTTACGTATTTTTGAAAAATAACATTTCAAGGATCTGCTTGAAAAGCAGATGTGAACTACTAAAATGCTTTGAAACAAGGAGAAATATTGCACAAAATTCACTGAAGATTTGAAAGTCAACACATTCCCCCCCAAATCAAGTATCTCCCTTATTTTTAACAGAAACAGAATGTCAATTCACACAGAATCATAAGAAACATCAGCGTATTTGAACTCAACTTATTTTTCAAATGCTAATACTGTTACTGGACTCTAAATACAAATAGCGTTAGTATTGACCTATGTAATAGTAGTAATTAATTTGAGTACCCTTTACTACAGTAAACCTTGGAGTAACTTCCAACTGTGTTACCAACTTCATACTTCAACCCAGCAGAAAAAGGCAACGGCCCTGCCAGCTACATAGTTGTTGTACACTAAGGTGGCTGTGGACTCATCAGGCAACTCTATTTAGAAGAAGTTTAGCAGCTTCCAGGAAAGACCTACCAACTACTTCCAACTGTCCACTGACTAAAACTGTAAAACAGACATTACAAAGCAAATCAAGGAAGGTTTTGTACAAAAAACACCCACAGCATCCCTTTTCCATTCCTTTATTTTCAACAACCCTGAAGATCATGAATTCTAGACCAGCTGTGGTCCATGCTCTTGGGGTGAACGTTCTACTCAGCCCAGACTCTGCTAATAAGTAAACAACACTTGACAAAGACATACACATCTAATAGCAGCAAAGAAGTTACTGAAGACAAGTCACATCATCATTCACACCGGTTTTGCTGGTGCATTTATCTCTACATTCATTCTTCAAAGATTTGAGATTCTCTCAAAGATTTACCACAACACCACGGGAACAGACAGCCTTCTACATCCTGAGCTTTGCAAAAAGGAAGCTGCTTGCTTCAGTTGTACTTTTATCAGCTACACTTGTTTAGCCTGAATTTTCAGGCTGTTGGGAACATACTGGCTGGAGTCTCACAGCACCTGGACTAGAGCCTGGCACCAAGGGCTAAGATGCTACATCCTTTGGAAATAAAGACCAGCCACGATGTCTCCCTGTGGAGTCAGGGAGGTCAGTGATTGTGGGGCTCCCTTCTGCAAGACAGGGTTCTACAGTCAGTATTACACAGGGGCTGCATTTGCAAAAGGGCCTCATGCTGGCACTTCAATTATTGCATGAAATGTTTCTTCAATTAATTACATGCATAGAGAAAAGATTTTAGATGGTCCTAGCAACTCCATTAGACAGCTGCACGAATGAAAGATTGTTCTGTAGGACTGAATATGATTGATTCTAGGTGGAGAAATAGAAGCTGATTTAAAAACCTGGCTTAACTGACTTTACACCACTTACAAGAACATGAGGTGGTAAAATAGCTCATTCTAAAACCTGAAAAGACATCAAAACAGATTTATTGAGATCTAAGACACTCCTCTAATAGACTGGGTGGGATTTTCAAGAGCACCCAACATGTGTCTAAAACCCTGGCTGAAGTCTGGGTTACAATGCCTGAGAGGGGACTTCAGCCAGTGCTGAGTTTCTGATGACACCACCCAAACAGCAGCAGTATCACTGAAATGCTAAATGACAAGGAAGGGTTCAGTCAACAAGTTCTAAGACAACTTCTACAACTACATTTCTCCTTCAGAACAAGACTATTTTTTTTGAGCTACGTGATGCCCAAATAAGTGGGATGGAAGAGCAAACCACTGCCTACTCTACACAGACTGCCCTCTGCATGCATAGAGGGTGAGTGGGGATCACTTCTGCATCCACAGTACTGTCCTTCTCTGAACAGCTGCACTGATTTTCACGTCTTACATCTCCACACACAGAGATGGGAAGGCTTTGACTGGGACAACACTTCATCCATTCTGCAGATCCCACAGGGGATTAATTCCATGGGCAATACTACTTTTGCCTACATGGCCGGGTTGGAATCACTACAAATGAGCTAGAACATCGAACAATAGCCTGAAATATGGATTTCCTCAAAGCTGTTATCCCTCACATGAGGACTCACAGATCTGTTTCATCACACACCACTGGAACAACCCAGGAATCTCTTCTTCTGCTCTCCTTACTCTTTCCTTCCAAACCAGATGAGTGATACAGACCATTTCAGGCAGACATTTACGTAAAACAAACTTGAAGATATTAAATTGAAGTCCCAGTTTGACTTTTGACATCAGAAATTTGTTTCTATCTGTAAGTAACAGATTACAAAGCTTAATCAAATAAGCCAATATCTCCCTTAAACAGGAGAAATGGGAAGATTTTTGAGATCCTGAAGAAAAGAGATACCTCTGAAGAAGACCGTAGGAGCTCTGACTGAGCAGAATTCAGTTCTCACCATAGCTGGTGATGAAAGTTGATGATTTCACAGACATTAGAAGGATTTCCAAAATAAAAAGTAGTAGCATACAAGTATAAAACTTGCAAAAAGTACTGGACCTGGACAGTTTATCTTAATATAGAACCCAATGTGGTGACAAAAATACTGTATATGTAGCCAATAAACAGTTTTATATTACCACAAGGACAGAACAACAGTGTTGAACCAGAAATATCCATTTGGACTCATCTATTTGGTAACTGGTAATTCTCTTTAAATAAGGCACAAATATTAGCCTTTTTAAAAGATTGCTGATAGTAAGTGGAAAAGATTTTGTAATATTACAGAGTCAAAAAGGTACCTACACTTAAACTCAGCACAGTTGTAAGACTGAGTTATCTTTGAACCCACAGAAGGTTCAAACCCAAAAAAGACATACTGTAAAATGACTGTAAACACACTGTGGACTCTATAAATACTAAGGAAACAATATGCCATACACACAGTAACTAGCATTTTGACTGAAATAAAAATAATTCTACGTTGAATTTTATCTTTCATCTTTTAGTTCATCTGTTTACTTCTTTTCAGCCTGAATTTTCACTCAATGAAAACAGTGAATCACTACTACAGTGCCTCAACTTTAAAAGGTCCCACTATCAAACTTCAATTTTATGATCTTTATAATAACAATATCAGCAGCCTCCCATGACTTCCATATTTTTTCCACAAAGGTGAGAATGGGACAATCTATGTGATAACAGGAGTTCAGTGTCTAACTCTCATGTAAAGCCAATAAGATTTACTCTATCAGAGCTGCATTTTTGGAAACCATTTTTCTGGCAGCATCCCTGGACTTACGTCTCTGATGGTTTTCAATGTAACAAGAACCATAAAGTCCAAATTTTTCCTGTTTTTCTCCCTCAAGACATTAACACTGTTTATTATCTTTAAGAAATGAAGAAAACAAATATTATTATAGAAGAAACCACAGACAGAAACATCATGTCAGGTGCAGAGGAAAAGAAACGGTGAATCTTGAAATTCTCATTTAAAAAAATGCAAGGACATGAATGAGAACAGGTAAAAAGTGTTGTGAGAACAAAGACCTTTGTGTTGCCTCGCTTCTCTTAGACACACTTGACCACACTACATGTGGGTAATGTTTAGTTCAGGAAAGGAGATGAATGCCCTCTACTGAATCATTAATACCACCCCTAAGTAAGTATCCACGAGGTCACTCTGCAGCTTTCTCATCTGAACAGCACCTGACCCGCCTGGAAGGTTTAAAGCGAAGATTTAAAATTATTTTTTTAACACTCTTTGTTTTTAATAGTGCAAAATATTTTGCCAAGTAATGTTTTTATGTTATTAAAAAAAATCCACCACATGTCATGTTGATACACAAGAGGAAACCAAAGAATAGAAAAATACTCTAGGGTATAGCCCTCTGGACATACAACCACTAACTGGAATACTGAGATTATCCAGCAATGCAGATTGCAGACAACCTCAGCAATGTTCACGCTTTTATCAGAACCAGACACTTCTATAAGATGTGCACTTTTACAGCCTTTCAACTTCATTGCACTGATTGAAAAAAAAAAAATATAATTCGGGACGCTCATCCTCAATGACAAGTACTGGCCAGCCCTTCTCATTCTGGAACAAGCTGAAACTTTTACAGTAAGAAAACCAAGGTCTCACTCTACTGCATCTCTTTGGTAAAGCATGAAACATTGCCTCTGTAACAATATGGATGCATTCCCTTAGGTCAGCTGCCCTGTAATAAAGCAGCCAAAAAACCCTATTTGTGCCACCTAGAAGGAAAATTCATTCATAAATCTCAATGTGGCTACTGATATTAAACTTTGCTACAAACTACTATTAAGATATTAAATTGCAATCTTATCCAAATGCTGACCTCATGAACATGCTCCCTCAGGCTCATACTGAGATTAAAGAATAAACATTCATGCCAAAGAGGGAAAGAAAGAAAAAAAGGTTTCTGATGTGAGTTTGGAAGAGCAAGAGAGCATTCTTCTCAGGCAGAGTTCATCTTATACCCATACGCTATTTCTGCCAACTGCATCACAAATATCCTTCAAAGTTGATAATTCCAATCTGCTGTAATTTACTGCAAGCTTTTCCTGTCCTGAGCTATTGTGGAGGACAACGTATGTATGGTAAGGTGGAGAGGTGGAAGAAGAAAAGGGGAGGAAAAATTAAAAAGAAAAAAGCAGCAAAGAGCTGCTCCATAGAGCAACAAGAATTTTCAGACTTTAACTATCAAAATACTCCTCAGGAATGTTGTCAGAAGGAGGATAAATGCTTATTACAAATGCAATTTATATTTATTATCCTTTACTAAATTTAGTAAGAGATTTCTGGTTGTTCAACCTGGCTAAAATGAGAGTTGGATACATGCAGTCTCAAGCTGAATTGGTAATTTTAGTTTTTCAAGTAATTTTCAGTCATGACCCTTTAATAATTTAACTAAATATGACTTTTAAGCAACAGCAATTCAATCTACCTTGAATAAAGTAACTTCTTAAAATGGAAAGAAAATAGTTCAAAAGAAGCACAAATCAGTTTTCAAACGCTATTAAACTTTAGAAAATAAAAAAAATCATAGAAATCTATCAACTCCACTTAGACTTGCCTTGTTGAAAATTTTTAGGTGAAATAGTCTACCTAGGGAAACTGCATAATATGTCTTTAAAGTGTCTTAGTTGTAAACAAAAGTTAATAAATGTCACATTATACTCAGAACTTCATGTACTTTACAGAAGAGAGAACAGCATGAACTACCTTTTTGAAGTCTGGAAGACAGGGCCACAGTTTTAGTTTGGAGTAAATTCCAAGTTATATTCACAAAAAATTCCTTAATCTAGAAAAAGTCTCCTTTCCCCCTTCCCTACCCTTGCTGAAGCAAGTTCTTGCCATGGAAAAATCATTATTGCTATTTTGTAGACTTGCATTGATCTTCTAAGATAGTTAAACATCTTCTCAAAAGATTAAGGCAATTATTATTCTTTACAAGTATTGACATTTGTACATTTCAGACAAATCAGACTGCTTGGTTCATTTCATGCTTCATGGGATTAATAAAGTACCTTCAAAACCTGGTTACATGTTAGGTGACACCTTTCCTGCCGCTCAGAGGAAGCAAATGCTAGGAAGCACCATACACCTGCTCTATTTTTAACAGAGACTAACTAGTACCTGATTTAAGAGTGCATTCATATATTTAGTTCCATTTTGTGGACCTAACTACAGCCAACAAATGAAGTGGGTAAACATAGAAGCAGAAGTCCCAGTGTCAGAAAATGCATACTCAACTGAAAAGAATTATTTTTGTAATCAAAGATCTCTTATTCCTTTTTTTTCATCTTTTGGTTATTATGTTATATGGAGTTATCTGGAATCCTGAGTAGTCTCCCTTTAATTTCTGATGGGAGTCAAGTTTCTCTTCTCATAGTTTTCTTACATTTTTATTTCCACTACTGCTGCTGGACAAACTATCCTTGGAAATATTTAAACCATAGTGAAAAGCAGAACCCAGTTTACATAACGACACCACTTCTTGAAGAAGGCCACCCTCTTCTGGAGTTTCATTTCCTTCCTTCCCACCTTTCTCCCAAGGGACTAGAATGGATGGATGTTGAGCAAGACTTGCTGGGAGCGGATCTTCTGAGGTATTGCTTAGTGTTTCATTCTGCTTTGCATGCTTACAGGAAGAATAGCCTGCTTTGAAACTTTCTAGAGAAGCAAACTTGGCACTTGATTGTACTGGAGATGGGGATGTCGTACTAGCGGTGTCCATCTTGCCAGTAATAAAGGTTTTGTCACTACTCTCTTCTTCCAGCCTTGAGAGAGATTCTCTATGGCCACCAGAAGAAACTTGCTTCCTTGGTGACGGAGGGAGCTGTTTCCCATGGAGGACACTGTCATCCTGACCAAGGTTCCACTCTGCTTGATCATTAGCACTGCTGCAGAGCAGGGTAAGATTGCTCTCACTAGGTGCATTTGACTTGTTCTAGAAAGAAAGAACACATGTTTATCATTAACGCCACAAGAAACATCCCTACACTGGTGCATTTGAAAATACTGTAACGGATTTTGTGTGTTCCTAAATCATGGATCCCCTCTGGGGGTCAGCGTTACAAAACAATAATCCCAGAAACAAAGCAAGACCAAGTGTTTTCACACTCCCTCACCAGAACACTCTGTCTCTTATCCTAAGGGTTGTCTTTGGTACAGAGGAAGGATTTCTGCCACTCCTGTCCATTCAGTATTTGTACAAGCAGTTCTGACAGTGAACAAAGACACACTTTGCTGATTTGCATCTGTAACATAGGAAGGAACTGGACCAAAACTAAAACCAGACAGCATTTCCTCTTTGATTCACTAATTATACCAACTTTCAATATTAAATTTTTTTGGCCAAACAAACAAATATGGGCATTTTATTAATGTGATGCCTCTGTGACACTCAACAAATTTCACAAGTTTTTTAAATGTTTGCATCAGAATTTGCTATTCTAGTAATGAATCCACTACTAGAACACCCCCTTCAGCAAAAGTAAATATTGGGTAGCTGGTATGAACTGGAATTCAAAAACACTAACTTTTTTTGTGGCTAACATCACAACAGTGACTTGGTGTTTTAAAGTTGTAGGCAAGCAATTTGTTCACATTACAGGTCCTGTGCAACTCCACCTGAAAAAGGATCAAGGAGTCCTCTTAGAAAGCCCTGGAGTACTATTCTAGCAGTGTTTCAGGTGCACTTACCACATGGATTCCATGAGTAGGGAAACATCACCATATCCCTATGAGTAGTTTAAGGATGCAAGGTGAAAATGGAAGTAAATACCTTCTAAGACATATTTAAAAAAACCTAAAACCAGCTCTCGGAACACCAGACTGAGCAGCTAAACATATTATTAAACTATTTGATTAAGTAAATTACTACCTTATTCACAGCTCTGTATTTTATTACTATTATAATGGGAAAATTCTGTTCCAGGATGACCTGGTAAACTGGACAAAGGTGTAACCAGCTTCTTAACTTGTGAAAAACTTGTCATGCAGTGGCCAGAATGGGTGTAGTGTTATGCAGCTCTAGGAAGACACACCAGCTAATCTAAGGACTATGCTGCAGTGTCTGAGCTGCCTGTTGTTGATTCCTACAGTGTGGGATCCCACTATAAAGGAACTGGAGTTGTTTTTGAAATGAAAACAGAAAACTAACCGCAGTCTTGTAATCAATGTCATCCATTGACCTAAAGAAATCCAGGCTCTTTGCTCCTGAGAGCTTTCCTTGATCTGAACTGTGAGTGCTCAGCGTGTCCAAAATCTCCCCAAGCAAGTCCATTTCTCCTTGATGCTGAGGAGTTATTCCAGTTTCATCAGAATCATCACTGTCATAAAGGTAAGCAGAAGCTTCTTCACTGTCTTCTGATGATAACCTGAAAGCAAAAACTTTTTCATCAGCTGGGAACATAAAAGCCATATTATTACAGCTACTTCTGAAAGTCAGATAATGTGTCCCAACACTTTTTAAAGGAAAGACACTTGAAATTTCTTTCTACTCAAGAATTTACCTAAATATACATGCATGATATCTATGGAGATGCAGTTACTGTTAGCTGGTTTTCTTGTCTCCTGCCTGGATCTTCCCCAACCACTATAACAACTTATTTCAGGTGACTCTTAATATGACTTTCCAAATCTTCCTTTAAAAGATTATGCTTAATTTAAAAATTGGTTCCTCTTTTCCCTTGTCTACATCTTATCTTTACATGGACAACTGGTGCTTTTGTCTCTTATTTTCTTTTTCATTAATTACAATACCTTTATCTCTGACCCTCATGCTAATGCATTATTTCTCTCTCTCTCTCTCTGTCCAGAATACTACCACAAAGCATATTTCCTTGGTTCACTGTTCTAATATTCTTTGAACACTTCAGTAGCTCCCTCTTCGCTACTGCATCATGGCTTAAGCTGCTTGCCTTTAAACCTGTTTAAAGGGGGTTTTTTAGAACCCTTTTAAAGGTTCTCCATGGTTTATATCCATATGTTCGTTAACAAAAATTGTCTCCTGAATTCAGTCAGAGAATGCTTCAATGCAGCTTAAGCCTCAGCTTATGATTTTACTTTAATTCACACAGAGAAAAACATTTATATAAAACTCATAAGGCAATATTTCTCTTTCAAGACCCTCCAGAAAACTTGCCACTGCCATGACCACAATTTAAGACTTACTGCCCACCATATTGACAAGTACTATTTCATTGTTGCTTTGTGTATGCAGTCCACCTTCTCATCTTGAGTCTGTCAAGAATGAGGATTATGTCAAGCTCTCCTAAACACTATAAATAATGAAAATATATAACAGCCTGTCTCTCTTGTTAAAACCAGACTTAATCCTACCTGACTAGATATCACCTAGGTTGAGAATCAAGCTAGCAGCCTGGACAGAAGAAAAATGCATCACTTGAACTCAGCTTTGCTGAACAGCACTAGTTACCCTTTCTTCCATATATACACACATCCAAACAGGATTCTTACTTGCTTGTTCTCTCCACTTCATCATCATCATCTGCATCCAAGGCAAAATCCTGGTTACTGAGATGTTGGTTGAAACGAGTCTGGAGGACAGAAAATGAACATTATAATTTCTGTGTATGTTTTCTATTTCAGCATTACTTATACGGGGACTAGCTGCCTCCTGAGCACTGGATGAGGAAATGTATCAATCAAGCCTTCTACAGATTTTGTAAGAGGATGTGAAGTCCTCAAGCGTCACCAATTAAAGACTAAGAGAACCATTTTTCTTCATTGCCTATAGAGGGCCTTATTGTTTATGCAAAGCCTGGAGAGCTGTAGGTATTTATGTAAAGCCTTGATTAGCAGAATGGCTATAGGAGGAAAAGCATCACTCAAGTCTACCAAGCCTTTTTTTGCAAGCATGTAACAAAAAGCACTGTGGTTTACTACTTTCTGACAGAAATGTGCCAAGTTTTGGTTGATATGGCCTACTGAGCATGAAGAATAAAGGATTTTTGAAGTTGTAAATACAAAGTGAGTCCTGAATCTCTTTACATAGGTATATTTATGTTAGGATATTAAACAGAATTGCAGAGTAAGTAGTAGGCCAGCTCGAAAACTGTGCACTAAGAGTGCCTTTGTATGGGATAATTCACTGTAAATGACAGTTAACTCTAAGTTAGCGTACCCTCAGAGCATCCCAGGGGAAGCCTGAGTGGAGGAGCTAGTGTGCTGTAAATTCACGCCCTGCTGCAGAGTACTCACTAACTTGTTATATCACATTACTATTTAGCAAACACAACCAGCCTAACATTTTCTACAGCACTTGGGAAAAAAAGTCTCTGTCATGACCAGAACATTCAAGTCACAAATTGCAATCACTTATGTTTTGCAAATGACTGTCCTAAGGTCTATGCATCTCTTATACTTGTTTTGTATTAAATGTACAACAATTAACTATGTAGGCAATCAATTTGCTGAAGAGCTTCTGAACCTTGGAAAACTGGCCATAATTTAAAGCCATAGGGATAGAATTTGGGTGAGGAGAAAAGAGTGTTAGCTAACTTTAAAGAAAATCATATGCAAGTAAAAATAAGTGCTACTGCCCACACTCATCATGCAGTTCACCAAATGCCTAAACGTACAACGAGCCCCTGATGGGAAAGAAATATGGCCTTAATTTCAGACTTACAAGGAGCTTGGAAATCTTGTACTGTGAGGATTTCAGTGTGTCACCTATTACAGATGTTGTCCGTGTTCTACACGTACCAAGACTTTCTCTGTAATTCTGCGCCGCCCTTGCCCCCCGCCCCTTATTGTCAGGAACATCTTAATGTTCACTTTTTATAGACTGACACATTTGTTCTCATTCAGCAAGAAAGGATTTAATTAAAGCAGCAAGTTTTGGTAATACTTTCCACAATTCTTCATCCATGCAGGAAACGTGACTCTTTACGCATTAAACCAAGTAAGAATTGGTAGAAAACAAGAGAATTATTAGAGTATTAAACACTATAAAAGAACCCAAACTAAGCTTCAAACTGAACAAAATGTCATAGGATGAACATGGAGAAACCAACTATTGATATTTCTAACTCTTCCCCACTTTTGTGAGTTCTTTGTGTCTTTCACATTAATGTTGCCATCAATTGTATCTCTGCTTGTAACTAAAGGGAGGTTAACAACTGACTTAACTGATATTAATTGGTTATCTTACTGATTACTGCCACAACTACAGTCAGTGTTTTAAAAAAAAAAGTTACTGCTTTAAGTATTTTTCTTCACTGGGACAATTTAAATACTTTGTTTTTGTAAAACTGGTAATTCACAATTTCCTCAAACAAATTCTGACACAACATTCATTGTAATTAAAGCTGTAATCCTGGAACTGACTCTTGGAGAGCAGAACCCTGTCTCTGTCTCACTTTCTTGGAATTTGCATCAGAATTAGATACTGCCATCATATTTACTCCTACTAATGTAAACACAAGATCTTGCAAAAAAGAACATTCTTCAAAAGCATTGAGATATTTCAGAAAGCAAACCCAAAACCAACACTTGTTCATCTGTAGATAGATTAACTTTGTTGATAGAATAAAATTCCATAACATAACACTATAATTTGTTGAAGTAATGTTGTTTCAAAGAGCATACATGGCAATTTTTAAAAAAATTTACAAGAAAAAAAGAAACATTGTGTCTTTGAGAAACAGAAAGAGAAGAAAATTAATGAGAATTGGCAACCATTGCAGGCATAGCAGTGGTCCCTCAGACAGTGTTATAAAAGTGTGTTACAGAAAGCAGGAATAACATCACATAAAGGTACATAACAGAGTGTATGTTGATAAAACTGCAACCAAACCAAACCAAAACTTCTAGTTCCTGATGGTCAGACCCTCCTTGAAAAAAATACCTTTGCTACAAATTTAATGCTTATGGGTACTAAATTATACAGGAAGGTTTTTAAGAATGAAACAAAATGGGATTTACATCAAAAAAAAAAGGGGGGAGTAGAAGGAAACAAAAATATCTGGCTGTAAATAAAAACATTCTCCAGAGTTTACAGCTCTGTGAGCTAGCCATGCAGACAACAAACAACACATGTTTTTGAATAGGTGACTTTCCTCTAGGAGCTGTAATAAAAATGACTGCAAGGGCGGGGTATGTCCAGACTACTTCGCAAAGAAAGAAAAAGAAAGAAAGAAACTCTTAATAAATTCCAAAAGGAGAACCATAAATCTTTTTCAATGCTCCACCAGGCAAAGTGACATAGTATGTGCACCTGCAAAAGCTGTCAAAGTCATTTAAGAAGTCCTTCCATTACTGACCTACCCTGCTGTTTGCAGTTATTTAAGCTTTTAATTTCTGTCTTTTCTGCATTTTGAAGTGTGTAACCTTTTTCATACCTTTTTATGAAAAAAGGACAGACTTCTGTTTCCTTCCTGATCAGCATTCTAATAACAACCAGACCATTTAAATTTATTACCACGAGGAATGATAGGGTAACACTCCTTTCTTGCTGCACCAGAACTTTATAAAGTCTTAATAGACTGATGTCATGAGTTTTTTTTCTATACAAGAAAGCAACAAACTTCTTTGAAGTACTCAATTTTTTTTGCTTTTTCCAATGCATAATGTATCTACTTTATATGAGAACATGAACAGGGATTCAACTTCTGTTATTTCAAATTTTTTTCATCATCAGGCACACTGCGCCACAAGAACCCAACTCTCACCTTTCTCAGAATATAAAGGAGTTCAATGTACAATAAGCTCACGCTCTTAAAAACAAATTTAGCCTGCACGTAAAGTACAGTAAAGGAAACACTGCAGCCAGTGTGAGGACATGTACTCTTTTTGTATACATTGCAGGCATCCTCTTTTGTTTCTTCCCCACTTCGAAATCTCATTCTACAAGCGGTCTGCTACCTATCCAGTTGTGGTAAATGTCTTTTTTGGGTTTCAGTGGTTAGCAATGCTGACAGTAAAGATATGGGTAAAACCAATCGAAGTGGGAACAGGTCCTTAATCTATTTTTCTCTTCTGTTTGCTGGTAGCCTCACAAAATGTACTGCTTTGGCATAAAAACAGACAAATACATGAATGCTAAAGGATTTAAATGTAAGATGGTTACATTCTTGATTGGGCATGAAAGTCAGTCATTGAAATGTCAGCATTTTATTTAATGCTAGACCTTTCAGAAGTGAAGCTTTCTGGAATAAATGCTTATTGATCAATACTAAAGCAGGAAGTTTAACATAGCTGCTGCTATTAATTATCCTCAAAGTGAGAAACAATCTTTTGATAAATGGCAGCACACATATAATTTCACATTTTCTGACTATTCAATTCATCAACATGTATAAAGTTTCAAGAAAAGAAAAATATCTACTATGATTTAAATCTATGACGCATTGTTTCCTTTTTTTTAAAATTGTAAAGATTGTTCATTGTGTACAAGAAAGCAAAAGAAATACAAGTCCACTGTTTTTTATGATTCAGAATTTTATTTTACTTCTCCTACTCCACAACTCATTCTCAGATATACTTAGAGCTTCACCTCCAGTAGGGAAGCAAAATATCTCTCAATCTGACTTTCTAGTTAAGCACAACCTGTTGCCTTCCTTTCTGGTTAAAGACTGTGACCAAAAGCAAAGGGGAATGAAATCACAAGAAAGCACTTCATGTTATACTTCACAAGAGCTGAGACTGATAGGGGAAGAGGGAAAGAAGAGAAATAAAAATGAACTACAGTTTCTAAACTTCCTCTTCTCCAATGCCCTTCTTTTTCTGGGAAATGGTACAAACCACCACAAACTTAAAGTAGTGCTAGGGATACCAATTAGTTCTATGGACACCAGACCAGGATAGATACAAGCAATAATTCCAGACTAATTTCTAGAAAATGATCACTTCAAAAAATTACTTGTGTGCTTTTACTCAGCAGAAAATAACACAAAGTAATGATGCCTCACAAAAATAATGTCCTGATACCAGAGGAGTTGTCCTGTGTATAAATTGAAGAGATACCGTCTAAAATGTCATATTTATTTTCTAAATTTAAAAAACATTATTATTACAACACAGGACTTGTGGATTACTTAAAAACTATTAATGCTAAATAACTCCCCCTTCATTCTTCCTAGGACAGAAACCGTCTCTGCTTTTAACAGATTCAGACATATAAATTATGCATTTGAAAAGAACATGAAGTGGTTGGAAATATCCAGAGCTGTATGCCATGAGACAAAAGTGTCATCAATTCTGAGATCCTGTTAAGTGATAGGGGAACAGAAATATATATAAAAAAAAAAAAAACTGGGTTCCCAACGACAGAAAGAAACCCTTTTCTATGACAATAAAGTGCCTGGAAGGACAGGAAATCCCCCAAAATCTGTTCAGAGTTGTAGACAACCAGGAATGCATAGGTAAAGAGTATGGGCACAATATTTTGAAATTACAAGTAAGCTCTAATGCAACAAGGGATCTCCACTGACTTCTGTGAAGTTAAATGAAACATTAATATCCATGCTGAGGTAGGATTTATTGTAAGAAAGATGACAGATCTGTTGAGATGCTTAGTCATGGATGGCACATTATAATTATTTATGTTCTGAATTACGGCAGTGAAAAATTAAGAAACTAAGCTTCCTATTTTTTATGCACACTGCACTCCTGACCACAGATCATATTTGAGAATTCTGTAACACTGCTTTTGACTGTGAAAGATTAATCATACTTCCGCAAATATTTTTCAGACATAGCTATGTTTGTCACCAAAACAACAAATAAACTTCTGTTTTCCCTGAAGAATTGCAGACCAGCTCTCCCCGCAGCAGCTCTTGGACCTCCAAACCAGAGGCCTCACGTTGCCCACAGCCAGGTTGCCAGCTCCAAATGGCCAGATCTCACTCGATCTCCTCAAAGGCACAGAGGTAGTTCTCAGGAAAAACAGGCATCTCCAGCTGACAGGCCATGGCACCGTGCCATCCACCACTCCAGCTGAGGAGAGCGCACCACCTGAAGGCAGCCAGGCTCTGCTTCAATTGGCAACGAGCTGAGGCATTAGTCTTTTAAAATAGGGCATGGAGATTTTCAGTGCCATTTACAACAACTGAAGCGAGCAGCTTTTCTATTAAAAAGCCTTCTTTGAGGATTTTTTTTTTCCTGTGGGTGATTTTAAGAATCAGATTCACCAGGCAAAATTTCCATTTACAAAAAACTAAGAGAAATTTCACTTATTTTCCAGTTTTGATGGTTATCAATGCCCTAGATCTACTCAGTGAGAGGGAAGAGAAATGACAGAATGGAAGGTTGAAGGGTTCACAGTGGAGAAAGCAAGAAGATGAGGGGGGATTCTTTGTCAGAAAAGAAGAACTAAGTGGTGTGCATACGTACAAAGGCATGTGAAAGTCCATATGCATAAAAGGGAATGTGGTTTTGAGGTAAGAGGAAAGTCAAGAGACCTGGAAGTAACTTGGGTGCAGACTATGTGACTTTAGTGAATGAGAACAGTTGTAAATCCAGTTCATCTGGCTGGAACATGCTACTTTTTTGATACAATTCCTAAGGAGGTAAACCAGAGTTTACTGGTTAAATCAATCTTGCAGTTAAAATGTGCATCATATCCTCACATCAGAAATGCCCTACACAGTGAAATCTCTGCTGGAGGTGCTGTTTGCAGATCACATGTGACTTTTTCAATAGAAAACTTAGGAAAAACACTGAAGTTAAAATGTATGATGTGGATGTGATCCTAAACACAAACATCACATACCCCCAGACTTCAAGATTTAATAGCAAACACCAAACATTACAGAAATTCAGACTGATAAAACTTGAGCAGCACTGAACTCTAACCAGGGACAGTGGAAGAACCTATTTGAGGCAAGCTCTGTAGGAAGCTTGAAAACAAACTAATCACATTTGCAAGGGAAAAACAGATTGTGCCTTAGAAAAAGAAATATTCACTCCAAGCACACTTCTATCTAAGGCTCCCAACCAGAATTATTAAGAAGTCCTGCCTCCTGTTTAGCATCAGTAGGAGTCTTCTGCCCAACAAAGAAGGTCTTTCTCTACAAGGTTCTGGGGAACATGGATGTCACTCAGATTTGCATGCAATTCACTCATTTCAGATATTTTAAGCCCTAAATTAGAAAGCGTACAGCTGGAGAGAGGCATCATCAAGATACAATCGAGATTTTAGATAGGCTGAGTTTCCCTTTGGCCATATCCCCCTCTCTCTCTCTCTGCTGTCTGCAGAAAAAGTCTAGGGTAGAACTGCTGCTAACTTCAGCATTTTAGTAGTGTCTAAAATTAGACAGGTTGAATTTGGGATTTCCCATTCAGAGATGCCAAGATCCCTGCAGGAAAGGCTCTTCCTGTTTCTTCTACTCCTCCCTTATTTTGCTCCCAGCCAAACTGTATTCTTTAATTGTATTGCTTTCCCCCCCACACACACACTCTTAGGTACAGGATTAGAAAAGTTTGGGTTCATAACTAATATAAGCCAGGTTCCTCTGGCTCCCTGCTTTGGCTAGGTAGAGCTAAAACACAACCCATGGAAGATAGAAGATGCACACAGAAGATACTACTGTTGACAATACCATCAAGACGCCAATAAATTCTCACGACGAAAAACCTGATTAAAATAACCATATTAACTTCTGAGGACAGGAAGGTTAATCCAGTTTTGAAGCTATTTTGTGAAATAGCATTTTTCTTTCACATTCTTGAGAAAAAAAGAAACCTCGGTAGATATATCAGTATGGTTTGTTTGTTTGTAGAAGGCAGGCCCTCACGAAGGTTGCCTATCTATTTGTTAAAAAACTAAAATCAGTGGCAATAATAGCCAGAAAAAGCACCTGCAAACTTTCTGCTTGCCTACATGTCTCTGTCAGTAGGATAAATCAGACTGATGTGCTAATGACTTTGCCCTGAAAAACCTAGCACTCCACCAAATGCTTACAGGGTAACAAAAAATTCCAGAGTGATGTCCTGACTGTTACCCTCTCTCTCCTTTTTTATCTTTTTTAAAATTGGAATCATGGTAATTAGTGGAGAGATTTCTCAAGTCATGCTTACTGCAAAACGCAAAGGTGAACAGGCATTTCTGAGGTTTATGCTGGTTTATGGGTACAGAATGAATGGCAAAACTACACTATGGAGACCTGCAACAGTCCATTGCTTAAAACCAAGATAAGAAGAGATCAGGGCAGAGAAGAAGAAAGAGGTTACACTAATAAAAATATGAAATAAATTTTTAAACAGATTTACAAATGTACACTGCTTCATTTTTCTTTAAATGTGTTCACTGACTTAATTGAAACCAGAGACTGTCACTGTTTAGAGGCTGTACCTACTATCTTCGGGGGTGGGAGGTTGAATGATTTTGTAATCATACCTTCACTTGGTAGCGTATACTCCTGAAAATGAAATTATGCACGATACATGATAGCACCAAAATGTTTCAGTTGCATGAAACCCATGTAATCTTTCAGTTAGAAAAACCACCAACCAACCAAATTGACTTGTAAGAGGTCTTCTGTTGCAAAAAGCAGGGTTTATAGGAGGCAGGGGATGCATGTGACTGTAGTACTTCAGAAAGGCGTCAGAGCCACAAGAGGGCACTCTCGTAATCTGCAGTTTGAATTCTTGCTGACTAGCTTTTTCATTTCTAATTAAAAGGAAATCTGACTGTTTTGCAGAATGAAGAGATCTTACTTGACACACCAACACAAAAGATTTTTCTCCAAATTAAAGGAAGCTAAGGATATCTACAGTATTTTCAGATTATACCCCACATTAGCTAAAGAAACAATGTACTAATCAACCAAAGCTTACTTCAAAACTGTGTTTTACAGAACAAAACATGACTTATATTAAAATCAAGTTCTTAGTGTTTATGACATCTTTCAATTGTAATATTTTAGTCAATGAGAGTAGAAGGTACCTCCAGCTACCATTTAGCCAGTATTGTCTGTGGATACTAAGCAAAGAAGTGATCTCAAGCACATTTTCTGAATCCCAAATATAAGTGAATGCCCTTAATCAGAGCTTTTACATTTCTGAAATTATTGTGGGGTTGTCTGTGGGATTTTTTTTTTCCTTTTTGTCTTAAAGTGGTTCAGTCATCTTATACAGAATATATATATTCAGCACTGCATTATCACGTGTTTCCCCTCCTCTTTTATGTTCCTGGGGAAAAAAAAAAAAGTCTTCAGAATAAGCCACTCTCACCACCTTTTTCAGGTTAGAAGGGTAATCAGTTACTGGAAGCCTTCTGTAGCTAATGATTATGTCATTTATTTTACTGGCCATTGTAGGGGTATTGATAAATGGGGCACTCCTGAAGGTAAGGTTATTCTGAACACATCTTCCTGCCTGACACTTGCTCTCTTTGTTGAACAGAAGCCAAGTATACCTACTGCAAGCTGAATTACATATTGTCTAGTTACTAGGATATCCTTCAGTAAAAGTGCAAAAGCTACATTTGCAATATGCTTTTAAAATAGAAATTTAAAAATGGTAATTCTCTTCTGTTTAGGAATACCAAGAAAAAAGTTTTGTCTAACTTGGCTTTTAATACCTGCTGAAAAAGTGCTTTTGAAACCTTCTTAGACACCGTATTTAGCTAAGGCATTGGAAGTAGTTCTCTTGGTTTCTCCCATACACGAACATTTAAAGTAGTACTGACACATGGGGACTCCTGGTCACTCCACAAGTGGAATCCAAATGCCCGTTTCCACTAGGGCTGCAAGGTAGCCCTTCAGCCCTGCCTGCAGGTGCAGGTACTACATACACATCCTTAGAGACGAAGGGACATTGCTAACTTACTAATTATACAGTGAACTGTTATTTCTTATGTGGTATTCTGCAAATCTTCAACAATGTTTTATTAGCTACTATGTGCATTACGACTATTGACATCCTGAAATGCTCCATTTTTAATAAGCCACCCTATCATCTGATATAAAATTACAAAGATAATATTAATGAAATCAAGCGGTCCTTTGCTGGCATTCTATCCAGGCTCATAATAAACATGCTCTCTTTTTAAATTATATATTAATTTTGACAATTGTATAGAGTTCTTACTACTTTTAGGCTCCTGTCTACCCAGAAATCTGCATTAGCTGGGAGCATATAGTGAAAGAGAATTAAGATACATCATGCAAGGAACTGAAGAAACTGAATGCACAGTAGTCTAATACACACACTGCTGGTTCTCCTCAGGAGCAGTTAAAGAAACGCAGCAATAGTGTTGGCCAGATACCACAAACACAGTTGAAGCAACCTTGTGCTTGCATTCGTTGTTATTTCAAATATTTTAGCGGATAATTTCTTGTATCTTCTATATGCCTAATAAATGTAAGAGATAAAACCAACCAGAAACATATTAGACCTAGGCATGAAACAGTTAACAGCAGTGCACATGCTAAGGTTTTAATAAGGCTTAACAATAGAAAGATTCAATCCTCCACTTTCACTAGATTTTGTTGTGGTTTTCCCTTGCTTAGGGCAATCCATCTGTTAATGCTGACTTGTAATATAGTTAAGCTTGCACACATATAAAAAGCCTAGAATAGCTAACCTAAGCAAGAGTAAGCTCCAAAAAATATTACAGAGATAGAACAACTCATCTTAGGCAAAGATTAATTGTGTGTGCATGCACACGCGCGCTCTCAGACACATATGAATGCTCTCCTGTTATGTCTTTTTTGGGGGTAAAGAATTCCAAAACGCAAATTGTGGGAGAGCAAGCCAACCACTACAGTTTCCAATAACACATTTAATTATTTATTCTCTGATGAGGTTTTGACAGCTATTTTACATGCTATAATTTGTTTTGACTTACTCTTAATTTTTTAAAAGTCTATTGCAGAACTGGGGAAAAAAAAACCACAACCAAGCCAAACAAACAATAAAACCACATTGACAGCAGTGATAAAGCTTAGTAAATATTCATTGTTAAAATCGTCTCTGCACTGTGACCGGTGCTGGTATTCTCTCCGGGCCAAACTGGCCTTGTTTTCAATAAAACCAGAGGAGTATCCTTTCCCCTGAGCCCTGTTAGGCTGAGGCTGCAGTTGGAACTGTCATCTTCACACAAAGGCGAAGGGGTTGGGTTTTACAAACGCAAAGCCTAATTGGGAGATCTTCATGGCTGTACCCCTGACATTTATTAAAGCCTCATCAACAAAACAGGAAATAACCATACTAATTAGCAGACCTACATACAAACTACTATTTGTTGGGGTAAAAGCAGAAATCACTTCCTATTGTAAAGGAAATGTCCTACTAAACCCCCAAACCCTGTTATGAACCAATTATTAAAATGACCTTTTACAGTAAAGCGAACTTTCACACCATACATAATGTTTCAAGTAAAGATGTTTTACAGCATCTCAGGTAACTATTACTATTTACTTTTAAGTATTACCAAGCAATGGAGAATGAACAACTCAACGCATTCATCTAGCACGACATAAAATATAACACCAAATTCTTCACATTTATGAGTTTCTAAATGTTTCAGCATGGAAGAGATAGTAATAAAGTGCAGAGGTACCCCTTGTTTGGAAGCATGATGACGATTAAAAGCAATCTCTCTGTTTTGTTTGTCATTTGTTCAGGCTTTGGGGGGATATTCTAACACACTGACATTGTAACTGAAGTAGTATCTGGTGCTTAGTTTAAATATACATCAAAGAGCATGAACTGCATGCTAGCACTATCCTTGTATGATATAAACACTCGTGGGCACAATTTTAGAAATCTGGGTGGAGAGGTTCATTTGCAGGATAAAGAGTTATGGAAAAAAGGATTAAACCTGACAACAACAGCAACCTGTGAAATTCACTTCTTCTAAATGGTAGGCTCAGTACTAGATCGGTCTTGTACATATGCGCTTGTGAATACAAATGCATATTCTTATTTGGACATGAAGTTTAAAATCAACACTTAGTCATAAAAAACTTGCAGTTTTGTTATCTTATTCAGATACTTGTCAAGAACAAAACCACAAACAAGAGTAGGACTGATTTTTTTTTTTAAATACTTTGTTTGCTTTTGGGGAGGAGGAAAAAGCAAGAATAGCATGAGAGGTGAAGGGAACTGCAAGAGTGGACTTCTTGGGGTGCAATCACCATTTGCTGCTTCCTACAGGAGGGATATGCTCTCCTCCAGGCTTTTTTTGAAAACTAGAAGATGACTGGAAGAAACAGCAACTATGTTATGTAGGGAGTTCGCAGTATAGTGCTGTACAAGCACAAAATCATGCAGAAAGTAAGTTGTCCTGCCCAAACACAGGCCTTCAAAAGAAATGTTTGATTGTGCCAAGGTAAATGATATTTTTTTTGTATCCCTAGACTCTTGTACCTCACAGCAGGCAGCACTACCATACCAGGAAATTACCGCAGATTTCTTTAGTAAAAGCAGCCCAAAATAATTCACTTATTTCAGGCGTACATTTGTTACCTCTTTACACAGACGCACACAATTCACCTACACTAACCTGTGAATGTTGGCTTATAATGCATGAAAATCTTCTTAGCAGCCCCCATTATCAATTAATTTGATGGGGAGGAATTTCTAATAGATAACTGTCATTTTAATATATAGCAACAAATATTTTAAGAACCATTCCTTTTATTAACATTAGAATTCATATATTTAGAATTGTGTATCTTCTCTTTCAGTACTCAAGTGAAGAAAATCTATTGTATGCAAGTTTCTGAAAGAATGCAGAGACCATTGCTGCCTGTATATACAAACACACTGAGGGCACATGGTTTAAAACTTTATCACTGGCTTTAAGAGATCTTGAAAACATTTACAAAGTAAAATCTGCCTAAATAACTAAAGCAGAAAGTCTTCATATTATTTATAAGCCTACTAAAAATAGTGACTTAATACATACAAATGTACAATTTCAACATCATTTAGCAATAATGCACATCAGTTCTATGTTAAATTTCACAAACTTTATCTTTAGTATGGATACAAACTAATTCAAAATCAAATTGATTAAATAGACAACTTAGATTTTTTTTATTACTGCAATTTCTAAAGTGAAAAACTAAATGTTGTTACATCAGCTGGACAGAATTTACTGAGTTTTCATCTGAAGAACGTATATGCATTAAAAATCCATATATAAACATTCATTACATGTATTAAAACCATGCAATAACAGTACCATGGAGAAGTATACAGCTACTCATTAAAATATGGATATATGCAGGTAATTTTATTCCCAGAAAAAAATGTGCTACAAAAGCTGTTCTACTGATATCTATGAAATAAAACTGTCAAAATGAATTCAGACACTAAACCACTTGCCAAAGTTAAGACACTACACCTGTTACTTCAAATCAAGATTAGAAAGGATTAGAGAACAAAAGGACAAGAGATTGGCATTGTATTAACTAGCTGACATTGATAAAATAATAAATTACGACTATCTGAGCAAGGGTAAATGCCATATAACTGCCAAATCAATTTATTAGAAATACAAAATTAACATGACTCACTATAAGTAACTAAAAAAGACAGCTTAATACAGACCTGTGAATAGACCAGAATGTATCTTCTGTGAGAAGCCTTTCTCAAAAAGAGTATTTAAGAATTAAATCTTACAGATCTCCTGCTTTTTCCTCTTTCAACAGGGATGAAATACAAATGGCATTTTTCCTCATTCAAGCAGTGTAGCTGTATTTCTATAAACACAGCCTTTTACTCACACTGTCCAAACAGACTGTAAAATAATCTTAAACAGACACACTGATGCATTATATAAGTGGCAGAAAATTTTCGGCATATGTGTGTGAATAAGAACAGAAGTTCCCAGTGTCTTACCTGTGCCAGTCTTCGTTTTTCCGAGTTTGCTCTTTGCTCATAATGCACTGTATAGACAGGAGCTGTCTGCACGGCACCAGCACTGCAAGTTCCATACTCTTCCTCACTCTCCTATGCAACAAAACAGGTTTAAATTCCTTTATTTATAATCATGATCTGCGAACGTACCCTCCTTATTATGCATGCAGAATGCATTCAAAATTATCTTGCCACAATCTATTACTGTCATGAAAATACCATCTGTAGTAAGAAAATCAAATTTAGCTTTTCAAGAAGCTGAACTATCAACATTGTCATTTAAAAGATGAATTGTTCAAACATCCGAGATATATTTTTGAAAGTTTTCTTAAAACAGCATAAAATATATCTAATAACAGGTTCCTTCTCCCTGCAGAAAGATCTTGCGTGGATACAAAATTTTCAACGGGAGAAACAGCTGCAAAATGCCTAAAATATATTTTCTGTTATTTCTGCAATGTCGCTTTTGCCAAATGAAACTATTCCTTTGTTTTGGAACACCGCCATTGTTCACCTCTCTATGAAACCAGAAGGGACAACTGCACTCTCTAAAATACGTTGCACTGCAAGGCTCTCCCATCTCAAATTCTCAGCTTGAAGCAAAGGCTTCGATTGTGATATCAAAGCAATCAACTTTATGAAAACATACGTCCTGTTAATGTATCTTTGAAGACCTCTGTTGTTCTATGATAAAATATGCAAACAATAAAGAGATTATTCAGTGGATGCATAGAATGACAGATAGTTGCCAGAGGGCTTGTTATGAAAAATGTATTGTTGAACAAAGGGCTAAGCATATTTCAAAAGTCATTAAAACCACAATTCTCATGTGATTTGTAAAGCATAATCTTCAAACTGATACAGGAAGCAATGTAAGAAACTAAAAAGTATACTACGTACCTTGTGTTTTAACTTACTCTTCACTTCTTTTATTCCTTGCTTTGCCTGATTTTTTGCCTGGAAAAACAAAAGGATTTAAGGAGATCTGCAAGACACTGGCTGTAGTCATGGAACATGATTTATGATGTCATACTTATGTTAACTTTTTTTTTTTAAAAAAAAAAAACACCTGGTGATATAAAGAAGGGCAATAGCCTTTATCACAAATGTCATACATGCATTGTTAGTATATTTTACATATTCATGCTTTGTTCATGTATTTAAGGATTTTTTTCAGCACACGCATGCAAATGCTCCAAAAATTCTCCAATATTACTAAGGATAGGCTAAAAATGGTTGTATATATCAGTCTTTTATTTGAAATGGTCCTTTAAATTTGAAAGGGTATTTTAGCAGTAAGGCATGTTGGAAAATGTTAAGATTTTCAAGATGACTGCCACAGCGTTCCAGTCAGGCAACTTGCAGGGCAACATCAATCTTAAGAGAAATGAAGTGATTTCATATGCAGATGGAGATTTTGCCCAGTGTTGCTGAACAGCATAGTGCTGCTGGTTAGGGGAGAATGGATTAAAATAGCCAGCCAAGGATCACTGTTGCATAGAAAACAGCCAAGAATGTTATTCAGTAGAGAAATGAATTATCAATACAGAATACCATGTACTTATGCTAAAAAAAAAAAAAACAAACAGCCCACTATTAAAAAGACAGAGTGGGGGTGGAAGTAGAAAAAAAGAAAAGACGGGGGACACATGACACCAAAACCCCTACCCACAATATAAGAAAATACATCTTTCTTATATGAATACGGAAAAAAAAAACTATGAAAGTTTTCAAGGTTGTCTTGAAAATAGCATTTAGAAAATATATATTTAAGGGCATACATATTTGGAAATCACCTATTTTCCTATGATTTTCTATGCATGGAAGTTCAGAAAATCATTTTCTTGAATCGAGGTCAGAGTCTTTTTGATCCTTAAATCATACATCTAAAAGCTCAGTAACAGCACAGTGGGCTGCCATGTACCAGATGCTAACCTGAGAGCCACTTTAAACTTTCCAGATCACGCTCACAGCATTTGGATGACTTTTGGAGTGCTTTGTTCTAACTCTGAGGGATAGTACCAAACACATTACTGAAGTCTACCAGCTATCTAGCCATTAAGAAATTTTCTATTTCTATAGTACTAGGATCCATAAGGGGAAACAACATAAGAAATTAAATGGGGTATAAATATGAACACCTTAACACACACACACATCATCACAAAATTTATCAGTACTTCCTGGCACACCCTGAAGTTCACTTTGAAGAAATTTACTATCAAGGATGCAATTTTAAAAATTGATGGCTGGGAGAAGATCATGTAACCACAGTCTAAGATAGTGCAAACTGAAGAAGAATAATTTGCAGATAGCATGTTAATGAACCATTTTTTAAATTATAAGTCCATAAATATGAAGTATATTTAATTTATTTACCTGTTTCTCTCCATGACTGCTGTGTTTTTCAGCTGATGTAAAATTAAAAATTCTACTTGAAAACTTTACTTAAAATCCACTAGCTTAGACTGATGTAGTGATTTATTCTGGATACAGGACTACTTATTACGTATCCAACTAGTGAAACATTTGGAAAAGCAAAAAAGAAGCCAAAAATCTTTACATGTATGTTAAAAAGGCAACCTTAAAATATTCCCCACTTCATTTTACACTATTTTTTTTCCCATAGCTGCATACTACTATATAATTTCACACACTTCATTGGTTAGGCAGTCTTTGAAAAGATCTTTTCAGCTCAAAAGTATAAACATTAAGCCCAGTTAAACATGAGTATTCTAGTATCATTTTTAAAAGAGCAGATGATAGGAAAGACTTGCTGCTCACATTATTGATGCTTTACCACATCTTTTCAATAGCGCAGCTCTTAGTGCCAAAGTGAAATTGCATCTGTGCATGCCAGGACTCCGTTTGTACAGCACAAACTGTATTTCTTCTGAACAGAGATCTCTGCTTCACGTGAACACCCCATTATTATGAAACTATATGCTATAACACTATTTATATTACCTATGAATGTAACATTTACAAAATGTTTTACACTCACGTGATGTTTCTAATGCCTGTGTTGTGTTATGGGACCTTAGTGGAAATGAGAATTTCTGGTTTCAAGAGTCCATATTCTAATCATGTCATCAAGTTAGGAAAAATAAATACCTAAATGATATTCAAATAAGCTTCTAGTATGTATTATGATTAAAACAAAAACATCACAGTGACACTCTGGAACTGTCTATTGTTATGTCTGGAAGACTCTGAGTCAACTCTAAAGGAGAAAACAAAAGGAGCTAAACACTTCCTATAGGCCGAAGTGATTTTCTGCAATGTACTTACAAAATGCTTATGTTTTTAAGTATTTGGGAAGAATGAGAGGGTTTAGAAGGCTGTGGTATTTTTATGTATTATCTATTTGGAATATATGGGCTTACAAATTTATATGCTGTTTTCACAGCCGGCGTGGCTTTGGTCATTGCTGTGTTGATCAGTGCGCCGCCTTTCTGAAACAACAAAAATGTATTTTAGCAGCATTTTAACCCAAGTCAAACCCTAAGACAACAGCAAGGAAAAATAAACAGTGTGATATAAAGAAATAACAGTCTTCCTTTTAAATTAGCAGGACTAAGCACAGCTGTGTTTCATCCCCAACCTGCTGTCTGCAGCTTCACAAGGGTTACCGTACGTCATTATCGTAGCTGGCACATTTATCAATGCATTCTAACAGAATGATGTATTTTCATTCTTCACTCATTGTTACCATTTCAAAACCCAGTGCAGAAGTTACAGCTATTTTTCACGTGTTCCCATCATATTTATCATGCAATTTAAAAATACTTTGACCTTACAGAACAAACTTCATTTAATCACACAAGAATTCTCTTCATCTAGGATGAAGAGTATTTTTAACTAATCCTGCAGAATAACATGGTCAGACCAAGGGTCTTCTGCTAGGCAAACTGCTCAAAACAAAAAATTGCTGCTTACTAGAAGTGATAAACTTCATATTGAATTGTACTGCCACACCTAATTCCATTATGAAATGTAATATGATACAGAAAGCTGTAAAATTAATGACTAGAGAGGCAGAAAAACCTTCAAAGTTTTGGCATTTGTTTTGGGTATGGGCCTTTTATTTTTCTTCAAGAAAAAAATGCACAAACTTATATATATATATGCACAAACATATACCACAGATGTTATTTATTATAGAATGTACTTCTATTTACCTTGTGAATTAACACTTTTACTATTACATAGACATAAGGAAGAAAACAAAGATTACAAAGATACAGTTCATACCTTCACTGTATGCATCCATTGCTGGTAAGATCTTGAGTTTCCTGAAATAGAAATGTAAAGTGTAACAGAATCAAACCTACAATCAACATTTTCTATGCTTCAACACTCCTCACAATCTGCATTAAAAAATTCCCTTAGAGAATTACTCATTAACTTCATTCTTCCCAGCCAGACTAGGAATGTAAAGGTAAGAATATGTGTACACTAAGAAAAAGAACTATTTATCTCTTATTTCATGTTTTCTGTTTTCTTTGTAAAACTGTATCTTTTCACCACACAAGGTTTTCTAATCTCAATTGAGGCAGAAAGAGAAATTAAAAATAAGGTAATATACTGCTAAGAAGTCTAAAAAGAAAAACATCAACTCAAAGGAAAGAATAACATATAATGAACTGCATTCAAGCATTATGATCCCACTGGGCAAGCTTTCAAGCACAAAAATGACACGAACTGCAGATGGAACTATCCCAAAGAAAAAGAATGAGAGAAAAGTTCAAGGATTATCACATATACTATATACTCCTCTGCAGGAAAAATACTTTGAAATTATTAACTGTATCTACTTTCTTTCACAAAGGAAAACCTCTAGAAGCCAGGTGAGAACTGGACTACTGAGGACTACTGAGCCACTAAGCTGGCCATGAGGACAGGGTTAAATTCTACCAAGCACTTGATGAAGAAATGAATACTACTTCCCAAAGGTGCTTCAGCTGAACACCAAAGATTTGAGACACTGATCCCTGTGCACCAGTCACTTGAATACTCCAGTACTGTGAGCTGTGCTCTCCCCAGACAAGATATTCACGTTGACAAGAACGCTGAGTTTCAAACAGATAGTATAACCATTTTGAAAGGACCATTCTGATACATCCTTGACGTTACAGACTTTTAATAGGAGTTCTCAAAGCTTCCTACACTTTGCAATAATCAGTTAACTAAGGCCTGGGTAGAATTATTGCACTGATTAGTAGAAAGCCAAAACATTCTCCAAGAACACAGCTGAGAACTAACTGGATCATTGTAAAACGTATTCTCACATTTCAGTGAGGCTAAAAGAAAAAGCTGTGTATACTACTATCAGTGTCAAACACTTTTACCCATTACACTAAATTCTTTTGCAAGCAATTTTGAGACGGTATCATAATGGTCATCAGGTCCTCTACATTCTAAGCGAGCAATGCTTTCATTTGTGCCATCATTCCTGAGAGTCTGACTATCTGCAGTAAGAATGACAAAGAGCAACCTAAAGTAAAAATTACTATTTTTTTGCCTGCTTTGATCTGACTAGCTGTAACTACAAGAGAGAGTAGCATGCAAATAACAAGTTACAAGGTGAAATCTAACCACTGCTAGTGTGCCGATGAAATTCCGCTGAGCTGTAAGGCCTTTCTTTAACGTGACATTTCATAACTTCAAATTCTTATCAACAACATTCACATGTCACCTGGTTTGTAATGTCCTTACATGACTCTTCCCACATCTGAGCTTTCTTTGTCACAGCCTATGATTTTAAGCAGTTACTAGAACAGTAAATGAGATCACAGAACATCATCAAGAAGTTTAAGTGTCTGCTAGTTGTCTAGAGAGACTTCAAGGAAGGCAATAAAGAAAACAGATAAATACTAAACTACACAAAAGGCCATGTTAATGCTGCATACTCTCAGTCAGAACTGAACCTTTTGAAACTACACAAGAAAATGCTGATTCCTTAAAAGAAATTATTATTAAATAAGTCCAAAGGTTTTCACTTTTTCAGCTTTCCTTATACTACCACCGATATTAGACCAACACAAAGAAAATGACTGCTGTAATAAAATTCATGTGATTACAAATTCCTTTAATGGATATAATCTACAAAAATCTAAGTGCTAAACCAATCAATCATCACTATATTCTTGTTTTGAAAGTTACATAAAACTCTTGAAAGCTACTACTTCCACAAAATAAGTGGAACAGAAAGCAAAATGTTATTAAGTATGAAGTGCAAACTAATGAAGATGGCCGACAAATTTCTTTTCACGTATATACTCACAGGGAAAGAAGTTTTCACCACTTTACTGAGAAAAAAAAAATAAAATCACAAAACGCAATGAAATCTAACTTTTACCCTCCAATTTCCAGCTTGATTATTTGTGCTGGTTTAGTTATGCTCGTATATTTGGAAAAATATACATTAAAAAAGAGATTACTTAAAGAAACACTTTCCATTTGATTGAGTGCTTTTTAGATTATGCTCTTTACAACTAAGAATATCCTCATCTGTTCTTTTAACCGCATGTAGATTACACTAACTTTCTCTGACTTTTCTGAAGGCTGGGTTTCACCTGGCTTTTTAAAACCTTGGGCTTCCTGATAAAGTTGATGGGAGTTAACTCTGTAAGAGATCATAGTCGTACCCTATTAGCATCACAAAATGTCACCTTCAATTGCATACATATTGTTAGCCCTGCACTTCGTAATGGTAATGAGACAGCAGTTATGTAAATACTGAATAACTGCCCTAAGCAATTTGTCCACAGCCTGGCAATATACAGCTTTTCTGACTTGAAAAGTCTGCACGCAATGCGATCCAACCGAGAACTGTTGGTGAAGCTGAGGACTCCCTCTCAAGCAGAGCCAGGTGAGACGTGGTGCACAGCCTGCCAAATGCAGCCAAGCAGTGAGCTTTATCTAACTCCTAGTGTAGTTTTATTGCAGCCCCCTGACCCTCCAACTGCAGTCAGCAAATGAACTCTGAATTCTGACATCACCTATCTGAATAACGGATGCTCAACGCCTAAAATCTGTTTACAGAGCAGTGTTCCCCTAAAAAGGCAGAAAAGAAGTAAATCTCTGTATAACTAACCATATTTTAATCAAGGAAAAACCCCACAAATTATGTGCTAGATCACAGCACAAGACACAGAGGGCAGAGGAAGGCAGTGAAAACCTTGAACAAAAGGATTTATCTATTCTCAGTATAAAAAAGGTACTCTCCAGAAGGCAAAGACGACCCTGCACTGCTGGATGATCTCTCTGTGGGAGCCAAATGTCTATTTATGAGTAGTCTTGCAAGAGAGGACCACCAAAAACTGTCTATTAATGGGATTTGTTCAAGTCACACAACCTCCATTTACTGAGGAAGCTTCTACGCTACTTTCAAGGCTGATCATAAAATAGTATTTGTGCTGTGTCATGTATATTTTGATCCAGTATTTTGATACCATCTATTATACACAAATAACAACAGATCTGTATCAAATGTTTAACAGGAAACCATTCAATAACCCTGTAATAATCATTAATGGATTCAGCAGGCTCTGTTCTCTATAGGTTAACTTCATAAGCTAGCTAATGTGAAAAGCAATATAACAATTTTCAGTGAACGTAATTGATGAAAACAACACAAGGAATAATATTTGTGTTTATGAAGAAGATAAGCTTCCATTGCCTCTTCTCAGATGATGCATAAATAATAATTTAAAATAATAATTTTAAAAATCCCTCTTTTTTAGAGTAGCACATTGGCTGGAGAAAGCAAATCTTTCTAAAAAATTCAGGAAACCACTCTTCATTCCTGCACTGCAGAAATAATTAGACGTTAGAAGTGCTTATGGAAAACATAACTATCTAGAAAAAGTTCAGCATCACAAATTATAAGATTATTTTTAAAATACAGTTTACATAGAACATATCATAATACATAAATGTGTGGTTTAACATGTAAATAACATAGGGGTATTTCATCATATACTGAAATCTAAGTATTTTACCAGATTAAACCAAAAGATCTTAATTTACTATAGTGATACAACTAGATACATAATAGCGTGTGTCCCAGCAGTGATCTGTTAAAGGCTAAAACCTTTCCAAGAAGGAATAGAAACAATGAAGCTGTAACAAAGATTAACAGCATCTAATATTTGCAGGACCTTGTAAGGACATCATCATGTTGAACAGCTCCCAAAGAAGCGTCAATAAGTACGCCCAAATTAATTCTGTACCTCCACAAAAGCCTCCTGCTGTGATTTCTTCTTCAAAAACATCAGAGAATCCTCTTCCTGCATTTAATTTTGACAGACGACCATCAATAAACTGGAAAACAAAGTCACACTTTGTTGGTCCTTCTATTGCTTTACAGTGTGATAGTTTTAAGTCTGTACATTCTAATAGAATATGATTGTTTAAGACAACGTATGGCTTAGTGATGATATACTACAGAAGATGGATTTTGCAAGAGCAGTTGCAACTATGAGCAGCAGAAATGTCGGAGTATTTTATATAGATCAAGTAAATTACCTATTTTATGCAAAATTTACAAGTTTTCTTTCAGAAATATTTTAAATAGTTTTCACACTTTTCTTGCTTTCCAATGGCATGAAAATATATTAATTTATTTCCTAGCAAATGGTAACTCTGGATTTGTAATCATAATCATATAAAGGTCACTGAGACAGTCCCTGATGTTATTTTGTGAAATTCTAAGTTTAGTTCTTATCATCAACAAAACAACATAGAGAAGCCTCCCTGCTGTACCCCTTTCTGGCTAAGCATCAATGGGTCCAAAGCAGAACTTGCTGCCACAAGGAGTGCCTTCTGAACAACTAGAAATATTTCACCCCATCCAGTTCAAAGAACCAATAGGCTACAATAGCTCCCTGAGGCCCATTAACAGTGTGTGTTCTGCATCAAAAAGGACCCTATAAGGACAGCACGTGAAGGGAAATTGTAGCAGAACCATCCAGGGAAACAGCAGAGTGGCTTGGTTTCAGAAGCGGTGCTAGCAGCAGGTTGGATTGGACTGGCAGTACACGAGCTGACTCAAAGCATGTTTCGTTTAACTGTATAGGAATGTGACACAAAGTGACAAAACAAAGTGAAGCATAAAGCCAAGGCAGATGCCCAAGACCTTCACCACCTGACTGGGCATATGTCAGGGTTGACAGCACTGTATTTTTAAGTTCTACTGCATCTGTTTGCCCTTTTTGGCTTTTTTAACCACTCGCACCCATTTAGGTACATCTAGAGGTGCATATAGCAGCAGTTGCCCTAGAATCATAGAATTATAGAACCACTTTGGTTGGAAAAGACCTCCAAGATCATCAAGTCCAACCAAGCCCTCAGGCAGAGGTTACAGCTGCATGAGCATGTGGATTTGCAGCTACATCTCAGTGTATATACAAAGACCAAAATGATTCAAATGTGTCAGAAAAAGTCAAATTAAGAAAATGAATGATTAAACCTCTCAGGAGCAACGAAAACATTTATTCAAGAATTACTGGGCTTCAAAGCAGTATGATGAGCACATTCTTAAAGGTTTAAAATTCTCTCAAGAAGTAACCCCTCCCTTTTTGTTTTGAAAAGGCTAACTCAAGTCTGAGAGATAAAGTGAGAAAATGTTTTTCCAATTAGACACAGTTAATCTTCTAGCAAGAATTATGAGTTACTCACTGGTACTAAACAGTACATAGGAACTAACCAAAATTAATTTCTGGCTGTATCATATTTTGCCACAGATAATCCAAACAGTGTCAGTCACAATCTGATACTTGTCAATGAATAGATTAGTGACATGAAACAAATTACTTTCTCAAGAGTACAAAAATTCCAGCAGCAAGAAGAAGGCAAGCACAAAGATAACCATTTTTTCTCTTTCTTGTCTAAATTCCTTCTTATTTTTCATTTTATTCCAAGTTGGCTTTTTTCCAAAGAGGTTGGTTCATGGTCAGACCACTATGGGATCACTGGATTATTTCACAGTAAGAAAAATAGATAAGAGCATCTTTAGCTACTACTGTGGAGAAAAAAAAAAAAAACCAAACCATAAACCTCAACTCCTCCCTCCTATCTCCAGCCTTTGAAATGTAAGACATTATCTCTTCTAGGAAAGTTATTAATTCATTCCATACTATAAACTAACATAAGATTTATGGACATACTCATCATTTGGTAAATTCTATCAACAGAAAACTGAGACACTGACTGAATTTTAGTTTTTAGAGCTCTAACTGAGTATTTAATGTAAATACTGACAAAAAGAACTGTTAGCAAAAAGATATTTGAGACATTATTTAAAGGAAATGATAAGTGGTAGTAGTAGGTATTACTTTTGAGCAATTTACTGTTAATGATTTCTATTGAATTGCTACACGAAAAGAATAGCATGTGGAATTACACATATACTTTCTGGTTTTCTCCTCTCATTTTTCAAACCCATAGTCTCTCGAAAAATCTGTGCCTGCTGTTTCAAGAAATGCATTCACTTCGGGATCCCAAGAGCCTTTGGTTGACTATCACTTTCAATGACAAACTAGTAATTCTAATGTTACTTTTGGATTTTACACTGACTAAAGATAGAACTACCATAATCCTTCAGTAATTTTGAAATCTGAAACCAAAATACAGACTATACCCACTTCAGTAGATCTTGTTGTGGAAGTGATAAAGGGTGGGGGGTAGGGAAGGAGAGATGATGTTTGTCAGCTAAATGCAACCAATTATTTAGGCAGGAGTAAAAATTCAAAGTCAGTTCACCCATTATTAAAAATTAAAGGTTGGTAGAAGCAAAGAAAATATTATAAATGTGATTTTCAAAACATCATAAATGTGATTGCCTCACAATAACATCTCAAGAGCTTGCAAAAAGTCAGCTCAACTCATAAAGCTTGCAAAGGAAGTTTGAAATGACTAATAATTTTCAAAGACTTAGGATTGATTTTTCAAGTCTTAAACTGGCATTCAGTACTTATTTTTTTAGTTAGGACTTTCGCAGATTACATTACTTAGAAAATTACATTATTTAACGAGACTGTCTAGCATTAGGCTTCATGCTAGTTCTAATAATGAATTAATGTTTTCCCTTGACACTCATCAGAATTACTTGACATGTAAGAGACAACTATTAATTGTGTATGTTTGCACACTGAAATAAAAGTTAGATACCTTCCATGTTACCCTAATTAAAGGGAAGCTTAGAAATAGCTATTCAAATGGATAGCACACATATTAGTACAAATATCAAATATGTGGAAAAAAAACAGTGAGAAAAGTAGTAATATTAGTATATAGTTTAAGAGAACAAACATTCAATCTGAAGAAAAACTGTCATGTGCAGAGTATTTGATCAGGAAATAAGAATATGTAATATATAGATACTTATTTTATGAAAAAATATTTTTTCATATAATCTATATCATTATAGATTAAAAGTAATGATGACCAGGGTTTTTAAATCAAAACTACTCAGGGCAGCAGACAGCCTTAGAAAACTAAAGCAAATAAACTGAACTTCACACCTCCCTATAGCTGTGATCCATATGAGGGTATTTATCATAAATTACCTCTATGAATTCTTGGAAAATGTATGTTTTGTAAACAGTTTGGTATATTCTGTTTTGGAGCAATATAAACAGTCTTTTTCAACTTCCAAAAATGTAAAGTCATCAACCTGATCTAAGACAACTATAAATCTGAGAGAACGATTTGAGACTAAAAGATAATCTAGGCATGGTCTCTGTCAAAAATATCCTGTCTCAATTTTCAGTAAAGACTATGATGTTGAATAAAGGAACAAAAACACAAGTGTTACTGAAAATGACATACAGAAATGGACAACTTAATACCTGAGGAACAAAAACTTGAGTCAAAAACTCCCTAGATTCACCTCTGTTATATAATTCTAAGGGAAACACCAGATATATCTGGAAGTAAAAAAAAAAACCACCAATTTTCTCAAGGAAACACAGTTGAAGTGAAGAATAAGAGTATAATTACTTAAAAAACAAAGGTTGTGGCAAGTGCTGCCTGTCAGTTTGCTCGTAATTCAATGAGGCTTACAAACAGGTATTGGGGGTAAAAATAGTAAATGAGTAAATGGAAAGATAGAACATATGAAATCACACCACTGGTTCTCACAGATTCTTTGATAATTTATTTTCTAGATAGAGGAAATGTAATTTATCTATACCAAAAAAAAAGCCTCTTGCATGTGCCTCAGTTGAAATAACACCAAAGCACAGTACACCTGAACTTCAGGATGGATGAGGATTGGCCCAAAAAGGAGATAACAGCTTATAATGAAAGAACAGTGTCAGGATGGGAGTGTCATCACCACTGATGACAGTATTTAAAGGTTAAGTGCTGGGACTGATCCTATTTACTAGTTAGTTAATGGTTTTTGGTAAAAAAGACTGATGTGCTAATACACTTGGGGATATCATTGACAGAAAGCACATCAAAATGCAATACAGAATAAAAACACAACATTGAAGATGAAAATAATCTGAAAGAGACTAACACAAAGAACTAATTCCACAGTTTATTCTGACACTGATTTCCTGGTACTTTGGTGAAAAGATACTACAAGCTCCAAGTTAAGAGAGTGGTTAAATTAGAGGAATTATCATGTTTTAATGCAGGATAGATAGGGAGAAGATTAAAAAATTAGAAAGAAAAACAGACAGAGGAAGGATTTTATAAAACGGAACAAACAGAGTTTACTCGTCAATTATGGTGAAAAGGGTGCATTTAAAGTACCTATTTTCTGCTTGGTCTAGGTTTAAGGCTGCTTCTAAGAACTATTTTCTGCTTAAAACATTTTCCAGAACAGAGCAAAATACAGTTTAGTCTTTTTGAACACAAACAACTTTGAAAACAGCTCATTTGTCAGTGGGAGAAACTGGAGAAGATGCAGCTGGGCTGAGGATTAGCTGAAAAAGTGGGAGTAACTGCAACAAACTAGAGGAATGAAAAAAACACCCTGTTATTACTTTTAAACCACAATCAAAATTGTTACGATTTCCTAATCTTCTAAAACACATTATTTCATTTAGTTGAAATAAAGTTAAACTAATATATAAACGAAGTCTGAACAAACTGTAAACTGATCCTGTTTAACTGAACACATATTAAACATATGGGGTAAGTACAGAATCACACTGTCAAGCCCATTGATTTCAGTGGAAATAAACCTTTCTCTTACAGCTGAAGATCTTGCTTCAGTAGTAGTAGTGTGGCAACAATTTAGAAACATTGCTTGTAGGCAGCTCTCTACTAGGAAAGTTTCACACTAGCTTATCTCACTGAGATTAGCAAAGTGTAAACAACATCGTTTATTCTCTTTCCATTTCAATCATATGTGCTGCATACTTCAAAAAGGTTTCAGACTTCTTCTTTATATTATATTTTTATTCACATTTCATTATTGTATGCAATAAAACAGTAAAACTAAAGGAGCCCAATTCTATGATCAGTATTTCCTTAAATTTAACGCAATTAGGAGAAATATGTTTTCACAGGACTCCTACAAGCTATCATCCTTGCATATATCTTTTCTTTAGACACTAGCCTCTGATTAACACCAAATGTTTTTTGAAAATTAGAAGATTCTACAGATAATGGGTTTCCCTTATTTATCATGGTAGTATATCTTCAAAGAAGTCGATAAGAATATTTAAACATGAACTCCCATGCCTCAATCTTTCTAGATTTTTGCATGCAAATATATACCTCTATAAGTCTTCTAATTTCATTCAGATTTTCCTTGATTTTACAAAAAAAAATAATCTAGTAATAAACTTCTTAACACCATTTTGATGCAATGGGGTCATGTTTTGAAAAGGGAGAACAGAGAGTTACAGAATAAAATCAAAGAAAAAAAATTAATTTCAAAGACCATAATAAAACTAGTACTGAGCTGTGCCAGACACAAGAATATGTTCTCTATTAGTTCAAACTCTGCAGTAGCAGATCAGCTAGGTTATTCTTCAGGCCACCCCTATGGCTCAGGTTTGTAACATTCTCTGTGTGCACACTTCAAAAAGCCTAGTAACGACAACTGCAATTACAGTATGAATCTCGTTGTTAAATGAAACGCCACTGAAGTCCAATTTAAGTAAGCACCATCTTGTTCAGGTTCTTTGGTCATGAGCCAAGATAGCTGAAAATGAAGTTCAACCATCAAGCTGGGAGATTTGTGATTTTCCTTGTTTATCCAAGTTGCTGACGGACTCTGAAGAGGCGCTGCACTGGCTCTGCACCCTAGGCTTATTTTCTTATTTTTTATGGTTTTGTTTGTTTGTTTGTTTGTCTTTTTAGTTTCACCTCCCCACACGCTGTTTGTAACTGTAACTGCAGACTTAAAAATACAACAAAACTGGGATGGCTGCCTGTACACAATTATATTTTATCCCAGAGTTTCATAAGCTGGCAGAAAGGAAAATATATTTAAATATGCATATGTTTTAAAGAGAAAATCATTAAACGTGGGTCACTGACACTGTCATACCTGTTTAAACAGCTGAAGATTAACAGCTGTTTCCAGAAACTGCTTAGTAGTACTGGAACGATGCTTCACAAAACTTTTCTCACAGAAAGTTATAGGCTCTCCCTGGAAAATTTGAACAGAATAAATTAGAGGGTAACTAAAGTATACAAATATTTTGATTTATTTTAACATCCCCATTACTAATATATTTATTTATTAGTAGTCAATACATACAAATATTTCCTTTCAAGCATTCTTGATAAATACATATCCAGTTAAGCAGACATGGACAACAACAAAAAAAAGCCCGAAGTTATCATACAATATTTAAACAGTTCTCAGAATACATGTTGCAATTGAACATTTGGTTTATGAAGTTAGTGACCAAAACACGCATTGGCAGGGAAACATACAATGGTTTACAATTGCTTCATGTTACCTTTACAGCATTCCTCATTAAAACTTTCATGGAAGTCATTATGAATTTGAGGAAGAGCAGGTCCATTGCTTCAAACAATTTAATATGCATTATTGTTCAGGGTTACTCTTCTTTCCTGGCACGCTAAACCAGCAATACTACTAAACCAAATCTCTAATACAGTCCAAAAAAAAAAAAAATGTATCCGCACCAAATTTATACTTATTCTATCAAAACATAAGATGGATAAATTATTGAAATACCAATCCATTTTGGTTTTACACCAAACAAAAGCTACAAACTTTTGGGGATGCTGTTATGGAGATTGTCTGAACAGATGAAATTAACATTTAATACAAGCAAATGTATTTCCACAACATGGGAAAGGTGCATAGTCTATATTTACCAAAATCCCTGCACCAAAACACTTTGATGATGAAGTTAGATAAACAAGTATTCATGGAAAACCAAGTGTTTATTGAAATTTTTTTTTTTTTTATCATTTTTATTACCAAAAATAGCACTCATTTAAAAATAAAAGATGCTAATAAGATTATTTTTGAACAATCTAATTGACTCCCATGTTATTTCCTGATTTCGTTTAAATTTTGCTATCTTCACTGTGCACAGACCACTGGACACTCTTGATAAGCATTCTCTCCAATTCTGCATAAAGCCAAAAGTCCTCTCAACCCAAGTTTACAAAACCAAAACAATTATCAATCACCAAACGTCTCAAAGACAGAAAACTTGGAACTCAACCAAATGCCACACCCAAATCTACAATAGAATATTTTACTACCCAAAAGCTACATATACAGTGTAGTCCCAGACCATAATAAAAGACATCTAAGCCATTCAAAAGAAAACAGATCAAAGACAGCTGCTATCCTGATCTTCACAATAGCTCCAACTGTTAGCCACTTTAAAGACAAATTTATTCATGCCCATGAGCACCACAGCTTTCTGCTCCTAACCCTGTTTAACTTTAACTGCATGTGCTACTTCACACGTTTTCCTGTCAATGCTGGCTGACTGTGCAGTTATGTGCTTCCAAGAGTGTCACAAAGCGTCTCCTGCACGTGACCTAGGTGAGTTTGGTGGAGTAGTTCTAAACCATTTCCCACTGCTCTTTACACCTTCCACTTTTTTTTTTTTTAAATGGTTCAAGTATGATCCAAGGAAACGCTGCAATAAAAACACTATGATGTCATTTTAAAATCCTATTACAGTACCAAAATCTTCCCTCTTTTTAGGGCTCCAATCCTACTCAACAAAGTATTTAAGTTCATGGCCTTCAGTTCATGGTTTAAGTTTTACATCCTTACTTCTTTATGGAACCTCTGACTCTAGAAAAGAAATCTCACTGGAAGAGCTAGAAGTGATGCATTTACCCAATGTAATCCTTCCCCTTTCACAGGGTAGCTGGGATACTGCGATATGCAAACCCAGTACAATTACAATACAGGTACAATATGTAGCACTGTGTCAGTTAAGTCTCCAGGAGAAGCACCCAGGTTACTCCATCTACTACTCATCCCAAGGTAACTGATGAACACTGCACACAGGCAGGACACACTGGACCTGCCAGGCAGCTTGAAATGGTTGTGGTACTTTAAATAGCATTGCCTTCCTGACCCACTTTGCATTCCCTATTTTTGAGCTCCTAAAGACTCTTGTCTTAAAAGGATGATCCCAAGCTACTTCGCAGATTCAAAGTGCAGCAAAACAAATGGAACAGTCTTCAGTGAGCCATGGTGGTACAAGACATAGTGTTCCTGAGGGCAGACTTGCTTCTCAGTTCTGTTGTTCTCCCGAAAAACTTCATGGCAGCAAATTTTAACTCCTTATTTTTATATATATATGTTGTTGTTGTTACACAAAGAAATTACTTCTGGAAATACAGAGGCTTTGTGGGAATGCAGAACTAACTAGATGATGGCTCATGACGTAATATGAAACATTCAACTTAGGACCAAAGAGAGAAAATAGTATTCTCAAAATATACTATTTAGAAAAATACAAACTAAGCTACGCCTCTACTTCTACTGCCAATTGTTTTGGGAAAGATGAAAGAGAAAAAGAGGTTATCCCCCCTGCAGTTGAGAAAACAGGCATGCTTGCTCTCCCTTCCTTACACATCAGCCTGGGAAGAGAGAGCAGAGAGCTCTACTTGATGGCACTTCTCCTGCCTGAGCCATGTAACAGACCACCAGGAAAGGGTTGTTCAACACACATCTTTAGTGCATGGCTGTACTATTTTCCCAAATATTTTCCTTTAATCGACGGATGCTTCAGACACTTAGTGCATCTGTTCCCCTATCAGTACAGTTCAGAGACAGAATAACCAAAAAGTTATTCCTCTGCTGAAAATTTACTTAGATCTATAAAAAGTTCACATCCAAAAGTCATCTATGTTATTTGAACCTGCAGATAGCAAGGTTGCTTTAAAAAAACTGAATAGGTTTAAAGTTCCTACTTGCTCAGCAAATGAAAATGAGAAAGTCTTGAAATCTGAAGAAATTCCACACAAAAGTTTTCTCATGGTACCTGCTGCAACTTTACTGAAACTGCATTAAATAACACAATTAACTCCTAACTCTATTTCTTCAAGGGTCTGAACAACAAAATTACTTTCCAAATAAAACTTTTAGAAATCTTCAAGGTTATTACTGTAAACATGAAGCCTTTTGAAGTGCTATTTAAAAATAAATTACTGAATCAATACAAAAAAAAATCTCTCTAGAATTTTTTTCATATAAAGCTTATAATATTCTTATTTCTGGAAAGACAAGCAGGTACCTTTAGAAAGTGAGTTTTGGAGGAATGCTCCACTGATATTTAACTATTAGACCATCAAATGGCCCCTGTCATATTGATCTACTATGTACTTTCAAAACAAGTTCGATCAAAACCCAGTGGGGACTCTATGCTGAAAAGTAGACAGCTAATACTCAGACCAAACAATCTATGCCCAAACATGATACATGTCCTTTTAACAACAGTTGCTATAGAATTTTCTTCCCCTTTCATAGCTTGCCACACACAGCAGGAATTTCTTACTCAAAGCTACGTTCACATTTTAAACAAGCTATTTATACAGACCTCAATGGAATGTGAAAACAGTGAGCTAAACCAGCGTGATCATTTTTAAAAGAAAAATTAGATTAGAAGGTATGTTTGTGCTTTCTAACTCTAGTGATATTTAACTTGGACAAGTACAAACATTATTTCAGAAAACATTCCTATTGCTCTAGCATGAGATGATTCACACCAACTATCTGTACTATTGCTATAAATAATATAATTTCATATGGTAGCTCTTGCTTATTACATGAAGAGTATAAGGTAGCTAGGTATGGTTATAGCTACTTCAATTTTGGTATATATACTTTTTTTTTTTTTTTTTTTTAAATTAAACATCATTTTGGTTTTGATATTTGAATTCCTCTATTTAAAATCAAGGAAGTACAAAGCTGAAACTTGATCTGATCTCATGGTATTCAGAGAAAAAAGGCTAGGGGATAACCAAGTATGACCTATGATAACTCAGCATGACTCTACCCATGAAGGGGCCATTTAAAGTTGCATACAATTTGCTGAAAAAATTTTAAATTTCTTGCAATCCACCCAAAAAAAAAAGATTCATCTGTGCTGATTTTTTTTTCTAATAAAAAATTTAATTTTGTTATTTTGATATATTGCATATTGAATAAAATACCTGCATCTGTTGAAGAGCTGATGTCACTACTTAAAATAGTGTCAATATTGGCCCAAAGCACCCCAGTTAGCATTCAATCAAAGTGAGGTGTGACAAGTCGTGCTATCTTCAAGCCAGAAGTTATCTCAGCACCCCAGTGTGCTGATGAGACCATGAACTCTTACTGCTGAGCATTCCAGAGCAAGACATTAGCCTTTGGTCTTCATTTCTGGTGAGTGATGTTACAACCATCACAACTTAAAACAAAGCCATCTTGGGTTTATTTCTTTTGTGTTAGTATCAAGAGCTTTGAGAACTTTCTCCCCCAAAGAGGTGAATTTTTCAACAACTTCATCTTTTCTTAGCTAATTCTTGAAGAAAAGCCAATTTTTTAAAGGTAGAAAATAAGTTACTACTGCTCATATCCCATAATCTTTTAATAGCTGTGTCATAAACCAAGACATTTTGTTTATTTGAAATACACATGAAATGTATTTGTCTTGCCCTGATGAATTACCTTTTCCAAAAAATAAAAATATCACACCTCGATTTCCTCCTGATGTTTGCTGCTTAAGAGCAAACTTTTCTGCTTTGCTTATTTTCCTGATGATGTAAAAATTGGTCTCTATCATGGTGAATATTTTTATTCTCATTATTTTTCCACTCCTTCCTCATTCTCTTATCTACTTCTCCTTTTCTAGACATACATTTAGAATATTGACTGTTTAAGAATTCTTAACATCAAACAGTGTTTTATTAACTGACCATACTGTATGTAATTAATGGAAAAAATTTACTAGTTTTTGCTTTCATCTGCAAGGTTTGCATAAGTACATGCGTAAGGCTTGTTTTCCCTTGTTTTGTTAAAACGTTTGACTGCCGTGGCTCTTCTCTGATATAAGATGGATACCGAAAAAATACACATGAAGAATGTGTAAAGTAAAATAGCTAGAAAAAACAGAATGTCACACACACAGATGGACAAAACGACACCAAGTGCACAACTGTAATCGTCGCCCTAACTCCCACCTACGCACACAATTCCGAAATGTGGAACATGCAATATTGTTCCACGATAAATTCCCAAATGCTGGACTACCTAAAGAAAAGAGGAGCAAGAGAAGGTTCAGGGCTAAGATTTGAGTCCGCGGGGCCAGACTCTGGTGACCAGAGGCGTTTGCCACCACTGGCACTGCAGACCGCGCGACGGCTCACGCGGGGCGAGTCCAGCCAGCCGCTGACCGCTCGCCTTTCTACATTCCAGGGCTCCTTGTAACACAACAGTGGGAACTGAGACCCCTGCAAAGTCCACGCACATTCCTCTGCCAGAGCATCTTACCCCGTGTCTCAGAATGGAGTCAGTCCCCTGCATGAATGAGGCCATTTCCAAAAACATTGTAATTCTCCATTCCAGGGATGCTATTTTGTTCTGGATTATTTTTTTGTCATTTACCAGATGACAGTGAAGCAATTTTTCCCTTCTGGATTAAACAAAAGCAGAAAATGAGCTCCAGCTAGTCATGGGTATTCAGTATTAAACACTAGACTAAAATAAGAAGCGCAATAAAGCTACTAATGCACACTGGGTGGAGCTCAGGTCCTTAGTGCCAACTGCAATGTTTAGCTCTACAGATCCACTCCTATTATGCAGCATTTGCTAATGTAAATTGTAGCATATCACAAAAATACTTGTGGCAGTTATATCAATTTCATCTATTTCTTTAATTCAGTATCATGATTAAATCAGAAAACCCAACTATATCCAATTTTACCGGAAAATTTTATGGGATTAAGTTTTTTACTATCATTTATTACACAAAAAAACACCTCATTATTATCTTTATCTATTAGATGTCATATTTCCTGTCTGTGTTAGAGTAGTCAAATTTTCCATATGGTCTTCTGGAGTCCCATGAACTCTTTTCAAGACCCCTGAAGCTTCCCCTTTTCCACTTCACCAATCATTTTTTTTCAATAATTGCTAGACGTTTGTTCAAGACATATTGCTATACTGAGGAGAATCTGTCCTATGCTGAAAACAAACAGTTGCACAGAATGGGTGTTCAGTGTGATGAACAGCGTTTGGAGCGAAGAGAAGTGTTGGATGAGTACAGACACTATTAAAGCTGTTCTTTACTCAAAGAGAATATTAATGACAGTTGTTTCATGTTCCAAGTTAAAATCATACAGAACATACTGCTGCAAGGAAAACAGTTCCCTTAAACACATTTTTCAACGTACAAGCTATAAATAACTGTCTAAATATGTTATTTTATTTTTCATCGGGATGTTTGTGATCCTAAAACGGTACCCCAAAACCTCTCAGGTTTGAGTCTGAAAATGATTGGCTTATTTACAGAAAAAGTATTTCAAATCTATATAGAAAATATTCCCACTTAAATATATAGGCTACAAAGTTGCAGCATGACCACTACTTGAGATCCTGAAAGAATGTAAATAAAGCCCACAGCTGTGGTTTAGACGTCCTTATTACATCTAGCACCACAGACACCAAGGGTAGTATTTTCTTTGCAATAACAATTAATAAGTTTTGGGACTCCTGTCAAATGGTCCTAATAATGTCAAATGTGATTTAATTTTTTGAAGTTCCCATTTCACAATGCATATGCATTAAACTGAGTTCAAAAGGCACATAAAAACTGAGCTGAACAATCATGGGACAACTACTCAGAGCAAATTCAGCTTCTAATATATTTTAATAAAATATATAAAATACTACCTTAGTTAAAACTATGTGAACACAGCTCAAAATAACAGTTACACTTCTTTTTTTTTTTTTGCTAAATATGCTTTGGACAAGTTGACGCTAATCCAAGATATGCTGGTATTTGCCAGCAGACTTCTGCCTGTTAAGATATTCTGAAAGAATGTATTTAAAAAAAAAAAAAAATAAAGGCCACAATGGTTTCATAAATATCTTCTTTTATAATGCAGTCAGTGAAGAAAGAAAAAAAAACTGTGAAAGAAAATAATATGGAAAGAAAGGTCACTTTGACAAATGTTTGCCCGTTGAAACGATGCACGATGCACTACTTCCAATACAGTGTAAATGTAGGTATGTGAGAGAGGGCAACAGGTAAACTGCAATAAAATGGAGATCAGTTAAAAGGAGAGCTCATGTCAACAGAGAGGCTACCCCCAATGCTAAAGAAGTTGCACATTCAGTTCAACAAAGTCGCCAACACAAAGGACTGCCTGGAGCCTGCTTCTGGTCAGAAGACAGGTAAGGCCATCACTTTTCACATACATCCAATGTAGATTATGATGCTTCCTGACTTAACAGCTCTTACTGTAAGCCACCAAGAGTTGACACGCAGCACTGTCCTCACCTTCAGACTAAGGGGCAAATTAGATGCCCCCTGCTGAAGCAATGTCAGGGAAGAAGGAAGACAGTGCCATATTGTATTTTAATCTTTCCTCCAGGAGAAGGCCTCATCTGGAATTAATAACTATCCTATCCATTTCTGTCAAAGAATACCACACAGTTCCTTACCTAACAGCAGAATATCAAACTCCTAGCTCCCAAGCAAACACCCATCCACCCACGTGCCCAGGCACCACCACTTTCACAGACTTGATGCCTCAAGTGAGGAGGATTTTCTCCTTCAAACTCTCAACATTTATCTGCAGTGATTGGACCATCAAACATCATATCCTCAGAATCTCAATGCATTTTATCAAATGGAACTCTTATCCATAGTTTGCAAATATCATAGGAGAAGAACCTGAACTGAAAGAGAAAACAAATCCCTAAGTTTTTTCTGATAAATGACTTTATCTCTAATAGGCTCAGTATGTGTCACCCTCACACACCAGAGACAATGAAAGCCCATAACACATTAATATACTTGAGTATCAGAAAAATGTCAGAAATAAAAATTCTGAAATTCTGATGGATGAAATGGGTTTTCATTTCTCCTAACTTCTTAGTGGAATCAAGATAAGTGTATAATAGAAGAAATGCATATTTGACTCCTCTTGTTTCTGCTAGAAAATAAAAAGGTTCTGGCCTCAAATACAGCAATGTCTCTAACCTGGTACAGTGAAAAATTATGGAGTCTGAAAGGCTCCAGTTCATTAAACCAGGTGAGCTGTCTGTAAGCAGTTCCATTAATACAGTCTGATTTTATAGTAAATAAATTATAAAACTGATGCAAACAATATAACTAGCTTTGGATGAGTATTTATTTTTCAGTACAACTCGCCATCAAGAGGTGGTAGTGTCTTCTAAATTGCCATGGTGTCCTTAGCACAGAGTAAGATTGAAAACATTTTCTTTGCAATGTTTCAGACTGGAGTAAAACATCCCATATTATACTTGCAACGAATGAGACCATCCTCTTATAAATTAAAGAAGAAGGCTTACTGGTTTGTATCTTAGTGCATCTCTGTAGGATCCAAACAGTGCTGCCTGTGCCCGAAGAAAGGCCTTGGCTACTCCATCACCCGTAGCTGTAGACTGCTTTTTCAGTTTATTTTTCAAGGCTGAGACCTGCATGACAGAGTGGAACAGTTAAATTAACACCTCAGAAATTGGTACAGCGAGGTATGAACCCAATCAGCAGGCAAACCATGGTGTCTACAGGTCAGCCAAAAATTCATCCTCCTCCTTGATAGCTTATCTTTTTAACTGCAAAGAGCACCTGCTGGTCTGTTAATTGAAATGAAAGCAGGGGATGATGGTAGAGTGCTAATGCAAATTGGTTTATGCTCTCTTTTTTCCTCAAGGCCTCTTGACATAAATAAGCCTAATTATTTTACAGTAAAATGCATGTGAGTCACTTTTCCACAGATTTTTTTTCCCCTCAATCATAAAATGTATCTACTTTTTTGAACAAAGGCATTTGGATTTTTTTTTATTTATGCTATGAAGGCTTATTTTTAACGACTTTTAATGGTCACTCACTATTCAGTTTTAGGAATTTTTTTTTAAAGTCAAATTATTACCTTACATAATTTCTTAGGCACCACAGAAGTAGCTTCTACCACTGTCAAACAGTTGAGAAAAGTCTGTGTAAATTCAGTGCCACGCTGTGTTTAGAATCGTCCTCAAAAGATATAACATGTGGAAAAAAAAAAAATAAACCAACAAAACAAAACAAACAAAAAAAACCCCCCACAACCACTTAGTAGGCACCTGCAGTTAAAATAAATGACATGACCATTCGTATTTTAGTGCTTGACTCTTCTTTTTTAAGGAGGTCAGTTTTTTTTTTTTTACTTTGCAAATGGAAATGAGTGATTGTATAGAATAAGGAAAATAAAGAAAAATTTTAATTTAGATAACCCTTACTTGGAAATACTTTGGAGAAAAATCATACAAATCTGGAATTATTACAGTATTTTTTAAAGATATGTGGAATTACACACACAATCCATACTCCGCTAACTTTCATTATTAGGTACATGTGGAGAAATCAGTCAACTCCAATCACGTTCAATACATGTTTCTATATCCCTTTGTGTTACAATATACCAAATAAAGCAATAGTTAAGTTGCTAAATACCATACAAACTAACATTCAGATTTATTCTTTAAATAGAACATTATAAACACAAACTATCACCAAAACAGCTTTCATTCTTTCAGAAATATATAAATGAATGAATATCTTTTTGGTTTTTTATGCAAACAGTCCTGACTGCTCTTGTAGATGATGATTGTAATTGAAGTGTCAACCTAATTAACAACCAAACTTTGAATAATGCTAATGAAAACTGAACACGGCATCAGAGAAAAGACCAGCTCTACAGGTGATAAACCTTCACAGTAGTGACATTTTCCAGTGTAAAGTCACAGTTACTGTGATCTGATCAAAGAGAGAGACCCCCATTGGGTCCAATTAGAACTATAGTTTGGAAGAAAAAAAATTATTGAGTTATGATGTTCATAATCTATGCAGAAAGGCCTTTACAGTGTAGGTCTTTTCCCCATAGCTGTGATCTTTTCAATTTATATCCAAGCTCCATAGATCTAGATAAAAGTTTAGAGCCTGATTCGTTTAGCCCACAGAAAGCATACACCAAAGCTCATTTATGTTCTTTCCTTATACCTCAAAAGATAAAAAAAAAAAAACAAAAAAAAACCAGGATGTCTGAGTACAAAAACCAGTTAAGCAGTTTAAGGTTGAAAAAAATAAACACGTCTTGCTTTTGGGTTTTATTTTGGGTTTTTTGTTCTGTACTGTATGATTATTTTAAGGCTATTATGAATAAAGTTTATTTAATTCTGAGGGAAACAAATCTATGTAGCCTTTGCATAAGGGAAATCTGCCTGTTGACATGAGCTTGGTTTCACTAAAACATCAGCAGAAACATGAGGTCAAAAAAAAGAATTGTCATCCTTAAAACGTTGTCTCTATCAGGACAGACAAAGCACCTGCGAAATATAAAGGAAGGAAAAAGTAGAAAATTCTCTATGTACTTTTAGATCAACATTTTTCTAAGTTATACCTTGTGAGCTTGGGGAAATTAAGGCAACCAATAAGACTGAGTAAGATAAGGAGGAGGATAAAGATGTTGTAGAGCAAAGGAACTATATAATAAAGCAGAAGATGTGAAGGAAAATGGTATTTTTGATTTTCTCAGTTCTGCCATGCTCTGTGTACCCTAACATACATCAATAAACAAGATGCTTTAGGCCAAAAAGTGTTAAAAAGAACAATAGAAAGCAACAAATCTCCCCCTTCACTGTAGCGTTGGTATTAGTTCAACAATATTAAGACCATCCCAATAGGCTGGTGTTTGGAGGCACGTTCTCCAGCACAAAAATGTGTAAGTCAGACGCACATTTTTGTGCTGCTGTCCTGGAGGGAGTTCTAGCCTAAGAAAGGCTGTGCTAAAGTTCAAAGAAAGTTCCTCCAACTTTTGCTTCTCTCAGGAGACAATCCTGAAAGGCAGGAAGAACTCCATTAGATTATTCTGCAGAGGTACTAGGAGCATAGTGCTCTTAAGAAAAAGGCTGCAGAGATAATGTGGGCCGCAACCCTGATTTCCCAGTCCTCACAACTGGAATCGTGGCTGAAGCACGCTGGAAACACCCTTGAGACCTGACTGAGTTTCTTTCAAGCTTAGCTCAGCAAGCATGCATGTGGAGGGACAGGGCTTCCTCAGAGCTTACCCAGCATCAAGTGATGGCAAACCCAAGCTAAGCATTTGGATAGTTGCCAGCAAATTCTCCCCTTTCCATAGTTTAAACAAAGTTAAGACTGATAAAGTAGTTATTACAGTCAATACAGTAGGTACAGATAAGAGACTGGGTACTCCGCTACTTAGAAGGAGCTGGTGCAGAGCAGGATTGTGGTTGCTTAGCTCCATGAACCTAAACCAAGGCAGTGTGAGACCCCTTTGGGTGACATTATTAATAACTCTTAAAATTTCAAAGAAAATAGTTCTGGCACCAAGTAAAAAAAAAAAAAAAAAAAAAAAAAAAGAAACCAAGCAGTGACTATCAAAATCTTTCCCTCATATATGCTTTAATGCACCTACCTATCTATGATGAAGAATCCCAAAGCTTTTTTTTCTCCCCTTCTTGGCATGTCTTAAGCAGAAATAGCCTTTTACAAAGTTTAAAAATACAGAACTGCAAACAAACCACTGGGGTTAGAATGCTGTTAGAATTTATTTCTGGAAGACAGCAGTGCTCTATTTCAGAAAAGGCATTATTAATTTTCACTAGAAGCAAAACGCTCTTAGCTTCTCCTAGCAACAGCTTCTCATAGGAAGGTGACTTCACTGGACTGCAACGCTGCCAATGAAGAGCAATCAGAGCTTCAAGAAGGTTTAAATCAACAGAACAGTTTTCCAGATACTTAGAAAGTCATGAGATGGGTATGTGATTTTGCTTTCATATGTAATTAGGTATATCTAAAATGTAGAAACATACTGTGGTTGGTCATTAAAACAGAAAGTGTAATTTGAAAAAAATAGTCACCCTATGTCCTTTCTAAAATTCCTAAAATACAACTACTAGACAAGAAACAAAGTATGCCTAATATCTGTTGGATGTCCATTTGAGCAGAAGAGTAGAACAGCAAAAAGTTAAAAAAATAAATCAACAAAATCATGTGACTATTAGTTAAAGCTTTTGCTCCTAAAAAAAAAACAAACCCTAACCATGCATATAAATTTAAGCACGTACGGAAGTATTCAAAATGTTTGGTGCCTGAGAAAAGCAGAACCATGCACTGGGGTTCCCAGCGACTACCAGATCTCTGAAAAAAAAAAAAAGATATCCACATATTTCTCTGGTATCAGTGATAGTTGTTACGCTTCAAACTATTTTTTGGTGTTCTTCATCTGATCACGTCACTATAAAAGTAAGCTCACTCTCAACTGCGAGCAAGTGAGGTAAAATGGCAAAGAAGAGAAACAAAACAAAAACCTTACAACAAAGTGGAATCTGATATTGAAAACAACATTGTTAATGAAAGGGCTTCTACAAATTGATATCGCTACCACACACGATTTAGGGAGCTCTGATAGCACTCCAGCATTTCATCACAAATACTTGTTTAAATGAAAACGAGCACTTAAATGCAAACGTTTTCAAAACTCGTTGTGTTTTTCAATCTCCTGTTCTACCTTCTTCTCCTATTCTAGCTTCTAAAACTATTTCAAGGTTCAACAGAATCTCACCTGTAATAATTTATTCAAAATAAATTGCCTCATAACACTGCAAACACTGCTGACTGTGCTGAGTTTCTAAAATAGATTAGTCATAGTTTTGGCTATTTTCTGATGGAAAAATGTAGATACTTAAATTTTACTTTAAAAAATCTTTTTAGTCTCACTAGTACATGTTGACTGTAACTTCTTTATAATACTACTATTCATTGTATTTATAGAAATAATTTGCACACACTTTTATAAAGTAACTGATTTTCTATGCAAAATACAGCCTACTTCTCAAACGTTGCTTTTAAAACAGCAATGTTCATAATGCCAAATTTACAGTGTTAAAATCCTGTGGCTTTAGGATTCTCAAAACTACAACTCTAAAACCCTGTTGAGATTCTGTATTGCATCATAACGGATAGGCACCACACCCTACAAAGGCTACACATCTTTCAACAGCTCTGCAGATTTTACAGTTAACAATATTTAATGACCACAGAAGATGCTAAAAACCTACAAAGCCTACTGAAGATCTATTTATAGAAGCTCTGCTTAGACTGTGGAGAAGTCAGTAGGACTTGGTTGCTAAAAGTGACGCTCTCAATTCTCCAAGCCTTTTTGGAAAGTGTTAAAATTTGAGTAAAGGAGTAGTCTTTTTGTCAGAGTTAACTGCAAACAGGTATTGCAGGATCAGGCTCAAAGTTCATAAATTTGTGTCTACGCTCTCTATTAATTTAAAAACATCACAAAAGTTCTTTTCCTAACATCTCACATTATAAATGTAGTGATCTAAGTGCTGCTGTACGAGTAAATTTACTCCCCTAGAAGTAGTTACTCATTTTCTTTTTTTTTTTTTAATTAAAAAATAGACAGCAATTCACAGCAAAATGATGAAATGTAAAAACAAGTGTTCTTGTCAGAAGAGAGGAAAAAAGAGGGGTTTTCCCCCCTCTAAGAAAACAAAGGATTCTTGAAAGTCGTGCACTGATTTATTTTTCCAATTTTAAATACCTTAGGAGTAGCGGAACTGCTACTGGCATGGTAGTATTTCTAACAGTCAATAAATCTAAAATATTATGTGTGAATATTGGAATGAAGCCATTAAGAAGATTACAGCATGCAACACAGCAGAGGGTCCACATGAAAAAAGGACTGGTAATTCAGGACAACTGTGACCACTGACCTTTGCACAGTCAGGACCACTGGTCAGTCTGACAGAATAATAGAGTTCACATGCATAGAAAGTCATCTAGCCTGTAACTATAATTTAAATGCTTAAGTAAGTGATTTAAAAATGCCTTTTAAATCTCAGTTAATTTATTATATAGCTTATTAGACAATGCCATATAAATTTTTTTCCATCTTAAATTTATCAAGAAAAAAATCTCAATCGGAGCATTTTAATAGACATATTACTTATACCTAGGTAAACTATTAAATACCTAAGCTGTGAGGACATCATCAGGCTTATTGATCACGAAAATAATCACTCAATTTCTTTTGGACACAAGAAAGTTTTAGAAAATTCTGAAAATCCTGCATTTCTTACATTAGGCTGTTAAGCAACCTGGAATCAATTTTTGAAGGATTCTAAGGCTTGAGCTTCATTTCTATTTTCAGTTCTTCATTCTGTTTTACCATCCTTCAGGGGTAGTCTTATATTTTTTCATCAGAAGTTTTACTACCTTTGTACGTATGATTATGAGATTTATTTATAGAGGTTGAAATGTTTCACGTATGTAACACATATGTACAACTCGAGTATCTCAGGGAAGGTGACGCCTAAATATCAGTTCTAGATCTAGGTTTTATTTGACAAGAGGTATACATGTCCATGACATTATATCCTCAACTTTATTCACTGAATGCAAGGGCAGTTAAAATCACTCACACATCAGATCATGATTCATTTTTTACTTAAATTGTTATATTCCTGGATGATACTGTCAAAATTATTGTATATGCATGTGTGTATACTTTCTCATAGACCAGTATCAAATCACAAAACATCAGAATAATTTTTATACACTCTTTTACATTTCTGAACTATACTTGATGCCGAGTCAAAGGAAAGATTCACCAGATGCTCTATAAAAAGTCTAGATTTTAATGTTATTAAAATCAAAGGGAACAGACATTAACAAAATCATCAAGAGTTTGATTTCTATCGTACCAATATATACAAATTAACAACAAAAACATAGTCTGTCACTACAGTGCTTTACCTTGACTAAGATAGTTTGGGTTTATGATTTACAATTTAAGAAAATGTAACTCTTTGATTCCACATTTTGATATAAAATTCTTTGTCTTGACAATCATCTGTGATAGCTTAAGCATCTATAACTCAACAAAAGTGTTTTCACAATTATATTCTTCTTGAGCTCTATTAGGAACAACAAGGTAACTGAATTTTGTGACTATTTAAAATGATATACAGAGTATGTTGCCCTATAGGCAATAAGAAAAAAAAAGGGGGGGGGGGGCACCCTCTGCAAGATCAAAGTCCAGAAAGAACTGGCACTTAATTTATCATCCTTTACAGACAAAAGACAGTTTTCGTCATTTCAAAAGGATCAGATGTCTTTTATGACAAACTGGGTTTGCAGTTTAATTTACAAATAGAATTCTAAGTAAGCAGTCTTTGCTCTGCCAAAGCAAATGACAAACAGTATAGGTTTTCATTCACGCAGCCCTCAGCAGGATAGAAGAGATTAAAATAAAACTGAAATAATTTAGAGAAAACAAATAAATGTTTCAGAAAGTTGAAGAAGATCAAAGCCTGAATTTTATGACCCCAACTGTACAAGCATTTTTTATTATATTGACCAGTGCCATCAGATCATTAATTAAAAGGAAAGCGCTGGCAGGTGGCAGAGAAGCAGAAGCCGATAATTGGCCCCCTTCTTCTTTTTGCCTTCAAAAACTCTCTCGTTCTTTTGCAAGACATGCCACTAGGCAGACAGAAATGCCTACTTTGTAATATAATGATTAAGATGAGATGAAGAGACTCTTGCGTTTAAAGCAGCTATGCCTAATGAATGCAGCTAGCTTTGTAATTATGATCTTACTTTTACAATAAGGAATGATGTTCCATTCAACATCTCCTCAACTGTCAAAAAGGTAAAATCTCAAATATAGGGGTCTGCACTTGGTGCTTTTCACCCCCTTTTTCCTTTTACAGTAGTTAGCAAAACCAGACAAAAATAACTACTGGCAATTTGAGCATCTATATAAGAAATAAAGATGAAATATCTGTAAGACTCACCACTTCACCAGGTAGGTTGCTCAAGTCATTAAAAGGGGTTTCTAGAGTGTTTGTGTCAACATTTAACAAAACCACATCCTCCAGTGATCTATTTTTTACTCTCTGTTAAGAGAAAAAAATTGTGAAAAAGCATTTTACTGTGACATCCTTCTAAATGACATATTTATTATAATGCACTAGATTACAAAGGATGATTTTACTGAAGACAATAACGGCAAAGAAATCATTTTGAGCTTTAGATGCAGGATTTGTGAATCAGATGCAGGACTAGGAGTAGCTTTTAAAAACATTTCCTCTCCATCAAACAGTAAGGTTACATTTGTAATCTCTGAAATACAAGCATACTCAAGAAATGAACAAGATTTACACAAAACACAGTTAAATATACTGGAACTACACATAATGATGTTCCATTCTCTCATATTTGTGAAAACAGACAGGATGTTAATCATATAATCAGCTGAAAAAAAGGAGAAAAGAGTAATTATTTGCAGATATGTAAGTCTCAGAGATGTAATGTCTATTAGTATTATAGAAGAATGGACGAAACGATCTTGACTATCGGCTAAGAATTAAACAATTTGTACCTTTCAGGAAAAAAATAATAGAACTCTTTTCTATACATTCCTACAATAATGCATAATAGTACAGTCCAGCAAATTATTTCAGAAGGAATTGAGCAACTTCTTTTTCAGAGCAAGCCTTTCTGTTCCATTATTTTCTGATGGAATAAGGAAAAAGGTCCTCATCAAGATATTACAATCAATGTATGCAGGTCATAGGAACCTGACTTGAGAGAACAGAAGGCTATTCCTAGACTTGCAAAGTACACGTGATAGAAGGCTCTTTTTTTGGAAACACAAAAGTGCTAGTGGTTCACACTGGACGAGAACCCACCTCATCCATTTAGCAAATATGAACTGATCCTTAGAAACTGCCTTAGCAGAAGTGTAAATCAAATGAAGTTCCAAAATCAATTATCTAGTCTACATCATAATCAGACTATACATGTCGGCTTAATGGCATCACCAGTTACAGAAGGAGGTAAAGCTATTTATGACCCAGATGTTACTTACCACTCAGGTGAGTTCTATTGTTTTGTTATATGTTCAAATGTGATAAGGCTACTTCTTGGGATTTTTTTTCAGAAAATACTATTTTCTAAATTAATAGTTATGAACATTATGAATGAATCTTATAGACAGATTTTCAGAGGGTCAGGAATGTAAATTACCTGGGAAAACAGAATGATGTTAATTCTAATTGATGATCACTCCAAAATAATTTTTAACTGTTCTTATTGGGAAAATCTGTTGCTGAACCACTAAAAAGGCAGACAAAAAGCTACCATTGAGCTACTAAATAGATGTAGAAACAAACCATGATGTAGAGCTTACATGTCTCCTTCAAACGTTTCAAAAATAAGATTTCTAAGAGACACATTTTTCACTTTGTAAAGCATCTCAAGCTTAAACTTTGTCATTCTGCATGCTAAACCCCAGGGATTCTTTCTGAAGCACTGTCATTAAAGTTAACATGTATGGCACACACACCTCATGACTATCAGTACACAGAAGTGTATAGTAAACTTACCTCTATTAAACTTAAGTGGACACCAATTAGATAAGGCATCGGTGCACTAAAGAAAAAAGTGGAAGAGATCAAGTTTTAAGTACCAACTACTACAATATTTGTGGAGCAAAATATATTTCAAATCTTGGAACATACAGACCTCAGCTTACATTCACTGTTTAGGCTTGTATTAAATGAGCAGAGTTGCTACTGAAATTTTTATTAGACAAGTGAAATTTTATTTTGGGTTTGGTTTGGGTTTTTTTTGACTCTGCAGTAAAGATGACCACAAACTAAAGGATGCTGTTCCTAATTATGGCAGTATGAGCAAGATGACCTGTACAGATTGCTAACCAGCTTGCTAACCAGCCTGCCATCCCTAATCTCAATAATCAATCATACTGTATGGCAGAGCTAACCTAGCAGATGTTTCAAAAGTGGTCTGTCTCTTGAATGGTGTTTAAAACACCACAGTTAACACTAGAATGGTATTAAATATCACTTAACATCACCACAGTGCAATACAAACATCATTAATGCCAGTTTTGGTTCTGAAAACTGCTTCTGAAACCCTTCCTTGGTGGGCACTTGGAAGCTCTACAATATCCTATTTAACTCAAGATAAGAAACTTCTCACTTCCAATTTGCATAAGACAAGGAACTCTATATTCTCAAAATAAAGCAAATACCCGCACAAAGCCTCTGGAGTGACAAGTCCTGCAGTACACAAGCAAGAAACTGAATTAGTTTAATTTATTATGGTTCCCTACAACAACCTGTTTTCTTCTAGTGAATGTGTTCTGGCAACATCTGACCAAGAATAAACTCAGCAGCCAGTGCTGAGGAGAAGAAACATCCAGCAACCACTATCATGCTTTTGGGTACTGCACATTACTATCTACTCCAGAGAAGTGGTCAACTTAGTGTAAAACAAAATACTATGGGATCAGAGAGAAAAAAAACCTAAATATTCTCTTAAAAATAGGTGGAAGGTCCAATAACTTATACAAAGTTACACAAATATCTGACGTACAGGAGTTTCTCCCTCCCACTGTATTAATTCAATCATGGATCTGAGCCACTGGCACCAAGAGATTGGCAATGGACTTCCTGAGGCCTGTGGAGAGGCTTCAGCTGCACCGGTTCAGCAATTTGGTTCCAACTCTGGGAGCAAAAGTAGCAATTCTCACCTGCCTGCCACTCCAGCTAGTTTTAGAAAAATCTGTACACACTACGGATTGGCCGATTGCTCTTAGTAACAATGTCCTACAGGAGAGGACTGATGCAAAACCAGACAAAACACCCAACAAAAGAAACTAAAAACCACCAAAAAAACCCCACCCCCTAAAATCCAGACTGACTGAGGTCAAAATAAGCTTACATCATGTTTATACTATCAAAATAAAGGTTTGCTGAGACTGAACTGTCATGGCTTAAGGTTTCTACACGGAACAGAGCTTCCAAGAAGGGAAATGGAGACTCCCGTGTTCCCACACATTCTTAGCCTGGTACTGAAAGATTTTAGTACCTCCTGATGGCATCATCCAGGCTAAGGTCTTATTCTTGCTAGGGTCTTATTCTTTTGTGGACTGAACAGAAATTATATGGCACTATAAATGGGTGCCACTGCAGAGCAGACAGACATTTATACATTTAGAGAGAAAGGGATCAGACAGCTTTAAAATTACCATTTAAAATATGTTTTATACTGTGCAACATAGTTAGCCAAGCCAATGAGAATGGCTATGGCTGATATGTTAACGAGGATTCTTCACTGAACATGCAGCAAAATAGATCCTCAGCTTCCTCATATCAGAGTAGCAGCATGAACAACAATGTGCATTGGAGAAACTACAGTGAAAACAGGGGCTGTGATATGCATGCATTTTAGGCACACTTGTTTTCTTGTACACTGTCACTGTTCTAGCAGCTTCAGCAGGCCTGTATTGACTTTAAATAGCTGATGATTTGCTCCATTAATAAATCTGTCATTAAAAAGGACAGTGTGTAGCTCTTTTCTATAGAATAATGCAACAGCTCCATCATTTAGATTTTGAGAAGTTAACAGAATAAAGATACAAAGCTAATCAGATAAACACATCTTGAAAATGCATCAAACAAAATATTGCAGGTATAAAAAGTCAATCTGGTAATTTTCAGGAAAGAAATAATTTTATTACTACTGTAGTCTTAAGCCTTAACAACAGAGGTTTGTAATATGTACATGAAAGTGCTTACTATGATACAACTGGGAGCTGCTATACAGTTTCTCTTGCTTATGCGTGTTATTAACAAAAATGTTATTAATCTACAGCATCACTGCCTAAAATAATTACTATGTTATGCAAAACATGCAAGTTAATTGGAAAATAATTGTCCCATTCTCATGAAAACAGGCATGTGTATATCCCAGTTCAGAAGAGACCAAATCTCATAAAAAGATATGTTGCAATTGCAACTTGAATTTTCTAATTGCATTATATTCTTAACAGATCATCAGTAGAACAGATGCTTTATCATTCACAGACAAAACTGTCATACATTCTTATATCACTGACTTAGCTTGCCAAGAAATTACACAGAAATCTGATGAGATTAGCTTTCTCCTTTACAAAAATTAATCTTATTCAAATATAATTACTATATCAATGCTCAAACTTATTTTTGCAAAACCTTTCTTGAAAGCCAGCCACCTACTGGGCTGAGTGCAACAGAACCTTTTTGCTTACTTAAATGTAGAAAACAATTCTTAAAAAGTATTCAGAAAACTCAATTGTTTACTAACTCCACCGTGTTTTCTTCGTCTAGAGCTAAAATGAAATTACTTTCACTGACAAATATTTTGCTATCTTTTACAAAAATACATTTATTATCTCTTCTTTTTTGGATGGTTGTTCCAATTCTCACATTGGAGTTCTCGTAACAGAATTCAAGGCTGAGACAAGCTACATGGAGGAAGAAAAAACATGCTGTAGTAAATAAATACCCAGTATGCTCACACGCTGGACCTTGCAAGTACTCAAACTGGCCAACCCTGACAGTGTCACAGTTCACACAGATGTTCAGTACTCGTGGGTTTGGTCACCCTCAAGAACATCTGTTATATTAGGTCTAAAACCAGTCTGAATATCAGGTTGCCTAAGAGGTTCTTTGTTTAAAAAGGAAAGTGGAAGAATTTAAATAATTTTTTTTAAATATAGCTACGTTTTACTCAAATATACATGTCTTTTTTCATGCTCATAAATTGCACCATCTAGGTAGTTTTTGTAATTTACCAAATCCTAACTCACACAGATTTATAGCATTTATCTTTATGAAATTTTGAAGATACACAGTCCAAGTAAAAAAAAAAATTGTGGATTTCTCTTCAATCATGTTAGATGATTACATGCAAGAAGTTGCAGGATCAGGGCCTATCTTTAGTAGATTTAAATGTATTTTAACATTGTTTAGGAATGGCCTTACTCCCTCAGAACAAACAAAATCATCAAACTGATAATCCCTTACTTCATTTATCTGCAAAACATTTCAGACCAACACAAAGAAAATGAAAGTTCATGGGATACATCTCAACAAAATCCACATAAAACAATGCTGAAGTAGTTTCTAGGTATGAAAACACATGTTAAGATAAAAGGAAAAAACGTATTTTTCTGAAAAGAACTTAGCTCTATCAGAATGAACAGAAATAAAATACAAAAAAAAAAAAATTAGAAAATTATTTTGTTAATTTTAAATTGACCCGATCCTCCTGGACTGCACACTAGGTCTGGCCTAGCGTAAACTTCGACCTTCTGAATTCATTAGGTTTTATAAATCGATAGATTACATGCCTATGAGGAAAACATTTATTTACTGTTAATAACACCATAACGTGAGGAAAGCTAAGTATTCAATGTGGTTTTATTATGATATTCCAACCTGTCTCACAAAATAACCATTTAAACAAGGCATGATGAGACAGAGAAATGTAAACGTACAAAAATCTGAGTTAAGAGATCTGAATTATAGTTACTGTGGTAAACCCAACTGTGCATTCCCTAGCATGAATTTTATGTTTCCTTTTGAACATCTCTAAAAAAACTGAAACTTAATTTTCCCCCCACTTTGTTGTACCACTGTGAAAAAAAAGGGATATAAATGAATTTTTCAAGTTACTCCATGCTTCTTTTTAATGAGTAAAAACATTTCTCAGGTCACATCATAATAACCTCAAATATCAACTTTTATCATCATCACAAGAAGCTGTATACAATATCTAACATTTTTCTTTCTGGAAACATTATCTGTGCTTAGAAGGGGAAATAAAAAAAAAACACCTCTAGTATTCAGGATGCACTCTGCAGGGTACAGTTTGAATAAAGGTGTTGATCTACCTTCTGATAATAGCATTTATGGATGATACTGAAGGAATTACAAAGCTTCTGGTGGTAAGCTCAAGTAATACAAAAACTAAACAAATATATCCCAGCTCTACCCACATCTTGGTGTATTTTATCAAAGCTAGAAGAAGAAACAATTAGGACAGAGTTTCTTCAAAAGAAAACTACCATTATAGATGAAAGGCATAGCTATAGTTGAAAGTAAAAGGAAGACTGAGAAAAGAATATTTTATTTCTTTTTAAAAAAACAGTAAATAATATACATATGAAATATAGGAGCTACCACAGAAAAAGATATACCATGGGCAAATATCGTAAACTTGAAGAAAAACTATCAAAGAGACTTAAGGAAAAATAATGAGAATTTCTTTGAAAACAACAAGTTCAATAGACTGGGTGGAGTTCAATGGAACATCAATATTTATAGGTTTAAGGGAAAAAAAAAAAAACAACAACAAAAGCTCAGCAACCATACAAGTATAATTTATTTCTGTGAGGAAAAACATTAATATCAGACACAGGCTTACACTGGTAGGCATACGATTTGGACTCTTTTTATAGAGAATTATAATTCTTGATCTGTAAAATAGCTTTAAATGGCTCATTTTTCCACCACAGATCCATAGGACCTAGTTAAAGTGAAATTCTCTAGGGATAGATACTCCTGTTTTAAGTGCTTTAACAGAAACTCTCATTTAGTATCTCTGGCACTGCTGCGAATAAAATAAAGTAGATCTCTCGTTAGGCTGAAATCTTGAAACACATGCATGTGGAAACATCGTCCCTTGAAGGATCAGAAGTGAGTCAAAAAGTGATTCTTTCTTGTTCAACTTAAAAATTTGCCAGAACCACAAAGTCTGTAATGTGAACAGAAACACATCAGGAGAAGTAGATTTTTTCTAATGAAAATTTTGAAGTGCCAAGAGGAGTTTTTAAGCTCTTTCAGGAAGGTGCTGGATAGAATCCTGAACCTGTCTGAGTCTAAAATACAAATATGAAATCATTGTATAGACCTAGGGGAAACACTGATGCCTGCTACCATCTGATTCTGAAAAAAATGACCTGTTTTTTTTCCAAATGCTTCTACTAGTATCATTTATCTCAGGTTAAAATAAATACCAAATAAAAGAAAACTGCAACAGAGACATTTAAATTATTGAATGCATTCTCTTAACAGTAAAGCAGGAACAGGTATCATAACCATGATTCTAAATGCTGCATTGATAGTAATCAGCACTGTAACTCAAGGTACCAGTTCAACCACCAGGCAAAGGCATGCTGAAGTATCTCTATTTTTACCTACTCGATCACTGAAGCATTGGTTTGAGTGCTTTCATAAACCAGCTCCTGTATGTTCAGTCACTTAAGTGTTTTCAACAGTTACCTAGAACCACAAGGTGGGTAGGAATCTCAGAGATAGGGTAACAGGTTAGCTGTCTTACCAGCAGTAGTCCAGAAGGTGTGGAGGAAGCACTGGGATGTAAATGTGTTGCCAATACATTGGATATAACAATGCAGCTGACGCATGAACACAAGCAGTTAACTAAAAATAAAAATACACACACAGAATTGGCAACAAAAAATATGAATTAAAAAGAAAATACAAAATCTTAAATTAACTATTAGACATGCAATAATCTTAAGCTCACCAAACCACCTTTTATAGCATTTCAAAAATTACTTTTAATTGTTTAAGCGCATCTATGAAGGACTCTGATACACATATACAGTACAACATTTGCAAGAAGTCAGGCTAACAGGAGAACTAAAAGTTAGCCCTTCTCAGCTGTTTCCTTGAAAAAAAGGAAAACAGACACGCACTACTTGACGTGCAGCATAGTCAAACACGGGTACTGCCACGAACACACAAAACTTCAATGCACCCCAGCTGCAGTCAGCTCCAAGGAGCAGGAAAGACTCCGGGGAGTTTTTTGGTCCACATTTCTGCTATTTGGAACAAGTGGAATTGACCCGTACCTGCATGAACCCTCAGAAGAGCACTAAACTCAGGAGCAGGATTTACTGCTGTCTGTGTCACTATATTGATTTCCCAACTGCCTTTAAAAAAAATTTGAGGTGAATATTCCCTGTGAGAGCAAAGCAACTTTATTACACTTTGCCAAAACTCCCTTCCCAGAGCAGAGACTGGCGAGTCTGGCACAATGGCACAAGCGCAACCAGAAAATGAGGGACTCCTTGATCAGGAAAGGAGGTGCTGCAAGCTGCTTACCATTCAAAATGGGCATCCCTGTTTTTCTAGAACAAACAAGCAAACAAAAAACACACAAAAAACCCCACCCCACTCCCACAAAAAAAAAAAAAATCCATGACATTAATTAGGAACATGGTCAACTCACTTCTCAAGTGAACAAAATAATCTGTAATACCTAAAGAATTTGATCTATCAAACACCACTTTGTTACCTGGGAGCCACTCAGATTTATCTATTGTGCAGTCACAGAGTTACAATAGAGTAAGAAAACATCAAGGCTGCGTTCAAAATAAGGTAACGTATATCCAGCACATAAAACACTATACAAACCTCATTTAAAAAAAAAAATTAGCAAAGGGAATACCCTACAGAGGACACTTCAGGAAAAAGACAAGATTGTTCTAACATTTTATATCACACCAAAATTACTATCTCAGGTGTACTTGATAATAGCACTGTTTATTAGACATATAGTTTTACAGTAACAAAATGAAGAGCTAAAAATAATGCGTAAATCCTGTCTATACAGCAAGAGTTAAAGCATTACAGATTTTATGGGGGGGGGGGGGGGGGGCTTTTTGTTTTTTGGGGGGGGGGGGGGAAATCTCTTTGTGGAACAGATCAGCAGTTAAAGCTTTCACACCCTGTCTTGGACATTTAGACTTGTAAATAAAAATTATACTGCGATTCTGTACATGTATTTTTACACTAAAAATGAATAAACTAATTACAAGGGCATTGCAGCAGAAATCATGGACAATTACAATTTGTGCAGTGTAGTTTGCTCAGCACTCAGATTAATATAACACGATTAAATATGGAAAAGAAGAGGGTCTGAAAGCTCCTGAGGGATATCATTAGGGCAAATTGCCAAGGAATGAAACATGAGCCAGTCAGGAGAGTCTGGAAGCTGCAGTAGTACCAAGGGATTTGAACGTTCGACAGTTGGAGCTTCAGTAACGTGTGAACTGCAGGTTAAGGTATCAGGAGACTCTGCTCACTGACACACAGAATGTCACTATTGACCAGCGAACCGCCCGAGCCTGACAGCTACACAACAGAGAGCCAAGGATATCATAATTCCCTACTTAAACTCTTCGTTTCAGATTAACATCTCGTTTCTTAGCCTCGCAGCAAACCTCTGCAATCACGCTCAGTTTAGGCTTATAATAGCGGCTATTTTAATACATACTACGTTGTTATGAAGAATTAATTGATTTGGGGGAAGAAATAAATGAGTATCTTACCCCTTTTCTACACTGTGAGATAGATGAGTTTTATTTCCACATTCTCTCTCTCTGTAATTTAACTAACACTACTGACAGAATCATGTTTTTTGCTCTTTTACTCAAAATGAATATGGAATTACTCATTAGTATGTTCACACACTGTTGTACACAGTGTATCAATTTCAAACCACAAGTACCTATATAAAAATGAGCATTTTGTCGATTTCAGTCATAGACTGAAGTAAAGCTGAGCATGCAGCATATCCCCCACTGCATACAGCTGCCTCCTCCTCCTCTTAATAGGCGCTCTTAAATTATGAATTAAGATGACTATACTATTTGCATGAAGAAATATTTTCCTGTCTTACGCATCTAGCTGTGCTATATTTTAGTTATTGCTTTAACAGAGGAAGTTGATAACTCCTTAAAAACATTCCAAGTTATTATTAACACTTGTTTCACAATCTGTATTTTGGTGGGGCACTCAGACTGGCATTTGTTTAACATTTTTAATTAAAAAAAAAATCTACTGAATTCTACTATTTATATCAGGGAAGGTAAAGATCTGATCAAGGTTTTGTTGTATTATTCCTTGCTTTTCTATTTAATAACATCTTAGAGTAGCATTTTATTTAAACATTTCTTCCTATGCTGCTGCAGTAGGTTTCCAAACATTTTTCTATGCCACGAATATGTTGTATAGGTTCCTGTTGCATACAGCCCATGATACAAACAGCTATTGGATTCTGCTGTTCTTCAAACTGTGTGACATTTTAATACTGTGCCAACTTTGCCTTTAAGCAAATACTGATGATTATGGATTTCATATTAAAAAATGCACATTTTCTGGCAAATTCTTTTTTTTTTTTTTTACTATTTCAACCACGACTGCATTTCTCAAACATGTTAGCTATTTAAATCATTCATATCTTCAAGTGACAAATTCACTCTTCTAAATCAAATGAGGACTACTGCAAATCTCCAGACAAGTTCAAGAGATCTGCAAAGCATCTGGGAAGCAGGTAGCGCCCAACTGCTTACATCAGAACAGAGAAGTCCATATAGAAGACATTGCATTTGGGCGTGTCTGTTCAGGAGCAGAGCCAGCCAGGGCACTGAAGGAGGAGAAGATAAGGCAGAGAGCACAGCACAACCTCCTAGGTGAAGAAGTGAGCATCTGTTGCTTGACCAAGTGGTAAGATCTTTTGCAGAAAACAACTCCTTACACTACTTAGGGGGAAAGGCATTTATACAGAGCCTGTCTATTGGTTGTTATCTGTTCCAAAAGAAATTATCAAGATCTGTGTTTTTTAAAAAAATTCTAGGAAGGGAAATGTCATAGATCAGAAAAATCTTTTTTGAGACAGGTAGTTGTTACCCCATATTATCTTGAAGTTGTCTTCAAGGCTTTGTACAGCCTTACCTATTTTGCCAGCAACAAGTGGAGATTACATCAACTGAAATCCACTTTGCAGATAAGCTTGTATATATAAGTGAAAGCATCTGTCCAATAAAATTTTATATAGATATATATACACACATGTATCACTGCTCAACTCTGCAGTGTGAGAAAAACTCTTAAATTATAGCAAAACAGCGCTGCAGAACCTAGTTACTACAAATCTGATAGTTTATTACATGTTTTGGAGCAAAAAATGATGTTGAGACAGCCTCCCATAGTCCACTGCCCTTCAAAAGACACACCAGAGTCATGTTTCTACCCATGATAAAGTGGATGGCCAGCTCCCAAGTGCAGTTTTTGTCTGTTGAAGCCCACTTGTTAATATTGAAAAGAACTTTTAATATTTTTTCTTCAAACAACTTGATTTTTAAGACTGTTTTTCTCCATTTCAAAGAACGTCTTCTAGGTTGAGCAACTTTTATTTCAAAAATTAATCTAATTATGTTTTTAAAATTGGTGTAAATAATGTGGTTTTGAATGACATAAACATGAGCCAATTGACTTGAAAAAAAAAGACTTAACAAAAAATGTCAATGCTCAACACTCTAATAAGGAGACAAATTTAATTTCAAATCCCTAGCCTTTGCACTGGATACGAAAAGTAGTTTCCTATTCCATTCTATCAGTAATGAATTTACTAACATTACTTAGTACAACTGTAACTTTCATTCTGTTTCTAATCTCTTCTCACAAGACACTGCAGTCAGCACCACCATATAGACTTTCAACACCCTGCAAAGAAAGTATGTGGTGTTTTCTCCAGAGTTTTGTAGTGACTCTGGTACAATAATTTTCTGTCTCCTACCAACAACAACAAAAAATATTCAAAAATGCTGGAACTATATGCACGATGCTAATACAGTATCTGCTACCCCAGTGCTCTCTTCTATCAACGAACCTTTCCAGGCTGAATGTGAAAGGGGAGTGGCTAACATTTTTTTTCCCCCCCTCTTTTCTCAAACACTGCAACACGTCTACAGCCATACTACTCTGGTTGAAAGATTTTCTGCAGACTCACACATTCTGCTCATTTGATACTTATTACCCACATAGTTTCAATGAGTAACATGAAAATAATGGTCCTGTATTTTGCACAAAACTTACCTGGCACTTACTTTCTATCTATAGAAATTATTTTCTTCAAAGCCTTTTCTATAACCAAAGGTAAAAAGAGAGGCAGAGCTTAGGTGGCAAGATTTGCACACACCATAACACAGAAACTAGAAAGACAGAAACTGATTAGCAGAATCTTGTCAGAAAGCCAAAAACTGCAACAGAAGTTAAATAAAATGCTAAAGTAAAATTAACCTGTGATACTTTACAACCTTTCAAAATCTACTGTAAGCAACTAAAAAATGACTGTGATAAAACCATTTCCCGAAAAACCCTCAAACCTTGTCAATCTCTGTCAACACCACGTCCAGAAATGAGGACTGGTGTGCTCCCTCCCCCCTCCCTCACAGTCCCACTGGGCCAAAGAACCGCTTCCCTCCCACTGCCTTGACCACACATATGTTGAGAGATGCCAGAGATTCCATTTTCTCATCTACTTATTAATACCTATAATAATAAATTGCAGGGGATGGGTCATCATTTTATCACAATTCCAGGAGCTACCACCAATTTGAACCAGCTCTTACTGCTTTTACCCCAGTAGTCCCAGCTCATGAGGAGTCCCACGAAAGGACTCTCCACCTCCTGGAAGGGGAACCGTCATGCAGGTGAAAGGAAACCTCTCTACACTGCTACAATGACTAAGACTACCAGCTTTGTTTGAGGGGCATCCATATCTAAAACTTGTTTGATCAGGAATGAGATCAGGCTCCAAATCCATACCAGACACCTAACTGTCACTACCACCTCCCTTCCCATCATTTCTTAAATGCGTGGTGGGAAGAATGCTGGGGAGCCAAAGTGGGAAGGGAGTTCTTGCTTCCACCAGGTTACAAGTGAGTGTAAATTCCGTCCCAGCTCTAAACAGTCAGACCAATTTATAAGCTCAGTCCATTCTGCTGGCATTGGTGGGAAGTCAGAAGGCACTACTGATGAAAAAAAAATTAGCAACAAAATAGAACAGAATATACTGTCCAAGCCACAATATCCAAAGCCACCTCTTAGGCATTTCTTTAGCTCCTTGCTAATCATTTCCCATCTGCCATCTCCATAATCTTTAAGAAGAGGGAGGACCTTAAATGAGCCATAATGCATTTTCCTCCTGTTGGCAAGATGAGACTCCCAGCTCTCTTCTCTCACAGAAGGGAGAGAAGGGAAGAGAAAAACATTTCCAGTCCACAGATGAAAATTTTAACTTTCTACACTGTGGAAATTAAATGTAAAAAAGAAAACACTAATATAAAAAAACTTATTGTCTCCCAGCTTTGGTTTTGGTTGGGTTTTTTTGTTTTTTTTTTTTTTTTTAAGTATTATTCATTTCCTTTTATCATTGTTTCTGGTGAAGGAGAGGGAATAGAAGAATGTTATTCATGAATTCGACAGCACTTCATATACAATCAGTTTCACTCTTTTCTTGCAAATCTTGATTCACAAAGCAACATTATGGCATCACTCTTGTGCATTTGTTTGGAAGGGAAAGGAAAAGACTGCAGACACGGCTTGTTCCTTGCCTATGGCTCCAGGAATGACATGTTTCTCAATAATGGGAGCTGAGCAGAAAATAAAATTGAAGTGCTAGTAGACAGGTGAGCACTCAGCAAGGACTACTACTGGCATACTGAGGCTATACTGAGGACCTACATGCCCTGTTACGGCTAATCAGAGGTACCTATATAACCAAGTAGGTGTGAGTGGCATAGGAAAAAGCTGCACAATTTGATTCTGTTACTGAATGTCTTCACCCCACAAAGGCTTTTAGTGTTTTTCAGAGCTTGAAAATGAAACTTCTGGAAGACAGTCATCAGCTTTTACCCCTAACATGTTACAGACGATGTTAACTAACAGGTCTCTTCTGATATTTGTTTATCCTATCATCATAATAATATTATAAATAATATTACATAATAAGTAGTATCATTATTATGCTTCTTTATATCATTGGTTCAATAATCCCAGTTTCCTCATAGTTCTTCAATTTCATCTTTGTACATTATTGATATATTTATTCCCATTTTGACATTCGTTTCTTAACTTCTTTATCTCTTCCTCTCTCACAAAAAAACACAGAAGAACATAAACTCATACATCTTTTTGTCCCTATTCGTGACCATCTCCTGACTCCTGCTTTCCTCCCTCCTTTATTTTATGACCTGTCTCCATGGAGGTAGAGCTACCCTCCCACAAAAAAAAAAATAAAAAAAAAAAAAGGGAGTTCTGCAAATGTTTCTCACTTCTGAAAGGACAGTTTCCAGGAAAATAATTTTTATTAACATTTCCTCCCCCAGAGTAACTCCATGGTATGTTCTTCTGCCATACACTAATTAAGAAGCAGCAGGGAACAGCTTCTTTGTGAATAGCTGACAGACAACTTATTTACTGCGAGCAAAAGTAGAGATAACCACCAACCATGTTCATCTCGTCATTTTGGAATGACGAGAAAGTTTTGGAAAAAAAGTCTGTTTTGGAAAAAAAAGATTGCTAAAGCAGCAGTGACAAAGAAAAAGGGGAACTCTTGCCATAATGGTGCACCAAAAGAGAGAGGTGCTATTACACTCACACCCCCTTCAGGAATTCGTCTTTACATCTTATGCTTCAGGCAACCACCAATGACTCCCAGTGGTATTTGTTTTTTACAGGGTGAAACAGTTCTGGTCAACAGAATAGGGATCATCTTACTTTCAGTTCTCATAGAGCCTAACCACACAGGACCCAGGACTTCAAGGTTTGGATTGCACATGCCCACAGCAGTGCCTGCACTGGCTCTACACAGCATTTCATTCCAGCAGGTTCTGCTGAATTGCCAAAGATTACATTAACTGGAAAATTAAAAAAAAAAAAAAAAAAACCACCAACTTTAAAAAGCTGCTCATCTACTCTCGGACCAAATGGTCTAATTTGACTTCTAATTATGCTTCTAGGAGCTTGATGAGCATCAGTGGGATATCTCTTCTGCCTTGCAAGCTAATGATAAATTCCCATCCATTCCTTCTTTTCCAGGAGCTAAATTTAGCCCCTGCACATTTCTGCCCACTATGTACTACATCACATGAATTCTAGATACAAAATAAATTATAAACCTGTAAGTTTTTTAATTATTTGAACAGTAATATTTACAATGGATGTCATACACTTCATAAATTCATTTTTTTCATTCATAATTGTGACTGCACTACAATACACAATTAAAATAAATTAGATGCTATAGCTCATTCAATCAGAGCTGGTAGCATCTCCCTAGCATAGGGCGATGTGAGGGCGTGACTAAGGGTATGACAGCTCCCAGTGCCACGATTTTCTCCTACATGGCAGGCCTGTATGGAGCCAGTTGTTCCGCTGTCTTAGATCCTTAATTTGCACCAGGGAAGCAGCTCCATAAATACCCAGCTTTGAAGTCATAAACCTAAAAATGAGAGGAGCTTTCTGTCTTTCCAGGTTCCACACTAACATGCACTGTGCTCCAAAACCACATCCCAACAACCTGGCCTAGTTACAAAGCACTGCTTGGCAGCTCTTTTAACCATATCCATGCATCTCCAACATGTAAACCACAGAGAGATTTAAGTGAAGTGAGAGAAACAGACAACCACCACAATCTTTTTCTGATTCAGTTAACGATATTGCTGCCTTGGGACATGGGGATTTCAGAATAGGCTCAACATTCTCAGATTTAGGGTTGGATGCAGGAGTGAAGCGATTTACAAAGACAACGTGTTTAGAGTAAGGGGAGCTTCCCCTTCTCTGGCAGGTGGTATTACATTCCCCAAGGAGCCCCCATGTCTACCCAGTGCCTAGGTGACCATAGATAGCATGACCGTACCTGAACAAGACTAATGAGGCAAGGAACATCAAACCACCACTCAAGTCCAACTCACTATGGTGACTGAGGGCAACTGCAGAAAGCTCGTGTATAGGCAACAGTAGAAGTGATTCCACAAAGGCATGTTTGTGTGTAAATTTATATTCAGTACTCTCTCAACAACAACAAAAAAAAAAGGTCCGTATCTTTTATTGATGTATATGTTTGTTTTTACAGGGATCACCAAAGAAACCTACGGTTGGTGCGAAGCAGAACTTCATAACCACCACGCTCTCAGACGCATCAGACTTGTATTACCTGCAACAAATACTGGTCAGAATGGAGATAACATTTTGAAATTTGCTTTAAAGCACAGCATCCTTTCCAGCTGCCAGTGCAGGCCGCAGAAGATACACGCTAGTTAGCATATTACTGACAGGATGATGAGAAAGCTCCTGTCAGACACTGGCCAGCCGGGTGTCTGAGACAAAACGCACAGCCCCAGCTGACTAGTTAGGGGAAGACTGGTGAGGTACAATTACAGAGGCATATGACAAGCTTTCATGCTTGAGTGACTTGAGAACCGATGACATGGCTTTAAACAGCAAACCTCCCTACCTCCGGTCACATAACAGCAATAAGTCAACTGATGCACTGTTGTAAAATCATGATTTATTCCTTTGCTTTGAATACATGAGAGTGTGGTATGATGTTCTGGTAGACTACCACAGCAGGTGCACTTGGGGCCGAAACATCTAGGGCCTGCCTCCAGCATGCATAATATCAATGCTGCAGTTCAGCCTTCCTGGAAGAGCCAACCCCAGCACTTCAAAAATTTACAGAAAGGCTGAGTTAAAAAACTCTTTGTACTGAAAATCATATAGATCCACGCAACTAATAGGAATACATGCAGATGCAGTGACGTGTGAGAAAACAGTGTTCTGCAAGAACATACAGCGTGATGTTTAGGAAAAGTCTTCCTCTTACAGCTCAAGTGAAACAACTAACAGCCACCTGACAGGTAAACAGATCAATTCCTTTGTTTCATTCATCCTTTCATTTAATCCAAAACCATACAATGGTTCTCTTTCATAGTTTACTGTTCAAAATCCAGAAATGGTAATTTTTGCTACAAACAGATTTTACAGAGCATAATCCTCAGGCTAGCTGAATCCATCTCACTCTAACACTAAGCCTGAAGCAAGCTGTGAGGTTGGTGATAATCACATTATTAAAGTGGCTGGAAAGAGACAAGCTAATAAAAGAATCAACAGTTAGGGCAAATAATGACCTCAGAAGCTACAACAGAAAGGAACGGTGGGAAGTTTCCACTTTTATCTTGGTAGTAATTGGTAAGCAGACAAAGATTTCCACCAAAGGAGTTTTTAAGTGGGGGTGAAACCACAGAAAATCTATTTAAAGAAAGATGCAAAAAACACATAACAATTGCAAAAATAAGAAGATGCATATAATACGATGTCTGCTTAGCTGAAACAAAATATAAACTGACAGCTGAAACACACCCTCAGGATAAAATGGTACTTATGTTTTTCTTTCTTTTTTTAATCAAAAAACTACTCAACAGCTTAAAATATGCAAGCTTCTTTTCTTCTTCTTCCTCCAAAGGAAACTTCCTTTCTAAATAGAGCATCATTTCCCCCCCTTTTCCATAATAGGACTGATCCTTTCCTTGAGTATAATGAAACCATGAAATATACAGGGCAGAAATGCTAGATGAAGAATTCCTGTACATAAATAAGGGTAGCTTTCCATTCCTGCCCCCCCACCACAAGAAGGGCAAGGAGAAGGTGAGCAGGGCCTTGAATTATGCCTTTTGTTATCAGTCACTGCCCTGAGATAGTGAACCAAAACGGAGCTGATAACTCAAAGGTGACATCACAACCCAGTCTTCACCAACTGACATAAACACTTGATATTCAGTTAACCCCAAAGATAAGGCACAACTCCCTTAACAGAAAGTTGTACTTTATAGCACTATTCTTGAACAAATAGTCTTTTCAAGTATCAAGTTGTGATTTAGGAATATTAAAGCACGACCTTTGCAACACAAAGAACCAGTTTGCTCTGTTTTGTACACAATGGTGAAACAGCCCGAAGTAGTAAATACTACTAAACACACTCTATTTGCTTGCTTGTGTTATATTAAGCAACCCAACATTTTAAAGAAGAAACATCATATGCCAAAAACACATTTAATCATTCTTGGCAATTCAATTAGAGCTACCGAGACGTTAATTTACTTTTTCACTGTATTGCTCTGTAAAGAAGCAAGCCTTGCATCAATCCTGTTCTGTTTATGAAAGAGATTAGCAGGTAGCAGTTCCCACTGAAGTTCCTGATAAATCAGGTCTAGTCTTCTGTTTTATCAGAACTCATTAGTGCAAAGGAAAATCAGCCTAGTCCTACAGCAAAAGTGGATCCAACATGATGTAGCAGTAATTTCATTTCACTATGACTTAAGCAATGCTAGTAGACTGAAAAAAACCCAAACAAAACAGAAGTAAGCGACTTGATGATCCTAGAGGTCCTTTCCAACCATAGTGACTCTATGAAACTGACGTGCTATTTTTGGACTTGACCTGCAATCTACTATTTACATTCACAGCTTCGGGACATTCTTCAGAACTTCCAAATGTCACTACAAATGCCTGCTGTTGGTACCTATCCTTGTCCAGCAGAGTGATAGGAATTATTTTCAAATGAGGACATGATCAAGGTGGCTACTCCTTCATGAAAAGGTTTGGAATAAACAGCTAAATCTTGAACAAAGTAAAAAGTTTCTCCTAAGAAGCATATTGTATCTGCTGTTCTGTAATGATTTCCAAAGAGCTTGGAAACTGAACACAGAAATAAGATGGTCTAGAGATCAGTGCAGTCTGATTCTGATACCTCTTCTCTTGTCATATCGTAGCAACAGAGATCAGCTGAGATGTTCAGTCTAACAAAAACCAGTCTTAAGAAGATCCCAATGTCAGCTGAGAGTTCAATACCAAATTATGTTAAGCAGACAGACACATGTCCACCTGCAGAATGACTCTTCCACAGGCACAGAGCTGTCATCAGGATTCCTGTCTCCTCTCTACTGGAGCAGTAAGAGAGGTTTGACTGGGGCATCATTGGAGCTAAGGGGTTTTTTTTTTTTACAGTGTATTTTTAGATTTTTGGTTTGACTTTTGTTGTTGTGGGGTTTTTTTTGTTGTTGTTAATATAGCAAGCTGGGTCCCAGACTGGCAAACTGAAAAAAAAACTGGATTCCATGTTTTTGCTGCATTGTATGAACTTCTACTAAGCCAAGTTCTTTGAAAGGCCTTTCCTTTCAAATTCTCTTCACTTGTTTGGGTGGTCTTACTACTTCGTTGTAATGCCCAGTTCTTCCCCCAGAGCTCTTTAGGGGTGAAGAGGTGGGGGGGAATGAAAAAAGTGTGATAATATATAGAAATGTCCTAGGGTGAAGTTTTTGGTGGCAAAATATATATATATATATATATATAATAGACTACTAAAATGGAGACTGATTATATTTATTTACTATTTGTTTTTCTGGCTTTCAACTGTTCATGTGGCCTGTGGTTATACGACCCCACGTTTCCTTCACCCTCCAATCACCGTGGCTTTACTTAGCTCCACGTTCTGCAAAGCACGGGTCAAGTGCTGTCTTTGTGCGTTCCCCTGACTGCAGCACTGACTGCAGACTCAGGGACCCAACGCTCTGGTGGTTAAAGAAAAAATAAATAAAAGGCAGTTATACACTTGGTACTATACCTAGAAAACCTGTCAGCTCTTTATGGCGATTCTAAATGTTCTCTATTTTCAATTTACTTTTGACTCAAAACAATTTAAAGAGGTTTTATCCACTATTTACAACCCAAAATTTCTCACTCCTTACACACATGTATTGGAAATCAGCACCTCAAGTCTTTGAAAATTCTCAGTTGTAGTAGTATATCCAACCCTGTGCCTATGTGTTGAAAATAACTGTTCATTTACTTGGTAGTACAATTAGCAGTGTTCAGGAACAAAGTTGATTTTCCACCATAGAAAGCACATTGTTTTATGTAGTACTGTTAAAAAGCACAAAGGTATTTTCAGTGACTCTGCTTAACAGGCTAAAGATTCTGCACAACAAATATACTCTATGATGAAAGTCAGTTCTAAAGTGACAGTCTTGTACTAATGCAAAATTAATCTCAGGAATATTTTCAAAATATAGGATATTTTAAAAATTCATAACAATGTGTGAAGAGTAAAATAAAATAATATCTGAATATTTAGGTATACTTTCAAAATGAAACACAACATTTTTTATTAAGCAGTCTAAGCAGGCATAAGAGGGGAAAAAAAAAATAATGTGGGCAGTAGCTTAAAACCTTAAAAAAAAAAAAAAGAGCTATTTTGAGTTGTACATTATTATCAGTCTGAAGAGCTGCTCCAAACCAGAGCTATTACAGTATGCACTCCCAAACCACTCTAACAAAGATGAATCTACCTATTACCAGGTTAGGATAGCAGCTATTATTATGGACCCTTGATTTCTTTCAAGTAGCTCCAATGGAATAAGCCACAAGTGAATAATAAAGATCTTATAATAGCCCTTAAGAATTCTTTTTAGGTTAGAAGGCACAGAAATGAACTCAGGAGAGTTAAAGAACTCTCATCTCCTGATAAGAAAAATAATTAACCTGACTTAATGTATCTGAGTAGGTCTTATATAAATCAGACCTTTGTACTTCAAGAGCCAGACTAAAACCATATATCAGAAAAGTATGTAGATATTGTCTTATAAGTACACATGGAAAATATCTAAAATCACAAAGGTCTGTGGGTCATTTTGTGAAATGTTCAATATATTCTACTTAAAAGGAAATGTGTGAAGTACTTACAGTGCTTAGTTTCCTAGAGGTAATAATGATTCGTCTCTCATGCAACATACTGGCATAAAGTTGCAGCATGTTGTTCACATCCACAGCAACAAAATATTCAGTGAGGTTTCTCTGTTTAAATAAATAAGATGTTAACAATATAGCAGCAGGAGTAGCTACATGAAACATTTTATATATTTACTTCCAAAAATTTCTGTCAAATCAGTAGATGGGGAAAACACAAAAAAAACACAACCCAAAACTATGAAAGAACTCCCTGTGCATTGAAATTCGTATCCTTTAAAAATAATTGGTTGGGGTTTAAACCAGCGAAAAACTAACTTGGCATAAGTTAGTAGTATTTTGCTCATTTGATTATGCTTGTAAATTTAGAATTCACCTCTTTTTTTTTCAAATTTGAAAAAAATATGAAAACTGGTATCATATCAATAACACCATAAGCTATTATGTTAACCATTACTTACAACCCAGGAAGAGATCTTCCATCACTGCAATAAGTATTCTGTCATAGTTAGAATAATAACAACTCTGCTATTTTGCCAGGCCCTCCCGAAGTCAACACTTTTTATTCTACTTCAAGTACAGCAAAACAGCCTGTTGAAAAACACCAAGCTTTTGCTCGAGCTGCACGTGCCAGGACACAAAATGTCCAGCAGCAGGTACTGGGTCCTTCCTGCAGCTGCCCTTTTTGCCACTCCCACTGTGCAGTGTCATGAAAAGTCAAGTCACCAGCACCTCTTATTTGCAGTTCATACAACACAAAAGTGAGAAAAAGAGGCTGTGGCCTCTCTGGCTCACGGCCTTCCACTGCCAGGGAGTGTGGCGTTGGACAGAGCTGCTGTTCACCCGCTGCTGGCTTATCTCCTTACAGGATCCAACACCTGAAAATCTAACTCGAGTTGAAGCCCAAATGATGAACAGAAGGTTGACATCCTTTCTGGATATATTTCAATATGAAATATAAAAAGATGATGAAAAGACAAATGAAGATCCAATGAGTGATCCAGTTTCATATAAATTCAGAAATGTATTATTAATTCAGAGACACAGATTATAGACTTTTCGGCCTATGCTGCATAAGATTTTGGAAGAGATAAAAGAGCTTTAAGGCCACAAACATTTAATTTAGAAAGAAACTCTAGTCCTTTGGGTGCTACTTTTAACTGGTTGTCTGAGGCTGATGTACCACAGCCACTTGAGTCCAAGTTACCTCAGGCACCCTCTATCACTGTAGCTGATAACAGTATACTGATTCCATGTTGTAAAAGCCACAGTAAAGAGCTTGTGATCTTGTAAAGACCAGTGTATCTTTGGGAGACAGTCACAGTTACTTCTTCATTACATGTGAAAAGCTACTGCCACCACAATATGCACACCTTACAGCAAACAATAAAATTCATTTTAATTTACTGTAATTACCTCATCTCTTCACTCCCTCCATGTCCTAACTCTCCATTAGTACCACACTATTTTGATTCATACTGGATTAAACTTTTATAAACAGAGAAAAAAAACAATTATAGGAAAGTGCCTTGAAAATTACTTTTCCTTTCTCCCACAGAATGAGAAAAATAAATCCACAGTGGCACCACCGCACGATCATCTATCAGCTGGAGGCCCAGAGTGAAACTTCCCCACATTTTCTTCAAGTTGAACACATAACACACCTTCTAGCTGCCAAAGCTATGTTGAATTAGAACCCCAAACAATAAGCTAGAATAAGAGAAATCTTTAAAATAGAGGAATTCAAGCCATAGGGTGAAACAGATAAAACCAAACATTTAAACAGCCCTTGCAACAAGGACCCTCTGTTGCAGTCCTTTATCCAGCAATTCTCTGCAGTCCTCTGGGTTGCGCCATTTCCTCCGTGTCTGTGGTGGGGACTCCTTTCCTCCACCACCATGCCCACAGGCTCCCTCTCGGCCATCAGCACCTGCCCGCTCCTTGCCAGCCTTGATTCCCCGGTTCTGTCTCCTCCACCCGCCCGTCCCACCCTGCAGCCCGCGAGCTGCTGCCCCCCTGGGAGGGGAGGTCATCAGGTGACCCTCCCCTCTGTGCCTTGCCCATGCACTACCACACACTTCTGTCACCTTGTCCCATCCACCACCACACACCTCTGTCACCTTGTCCCATCCACCAAAAACAAGTTCTGTGGGTTTGAGATGTGGCAAGTTCCCCAACAGCTTACTTGCAGAGGGAAATTATTATTTGAAAGTGTAAAAATGCACATCTATACATCCAGATTTAAATGCAAAAGTGGAAAGCAGAAAGTTTCAAAGGTCTTTTATTAGGTATTATCAAGCTAAATATATCTTTGAGAACATGATCTGAGACTTCCACGTTTGCAATCTACCTACAGCACCGTCAAGGACTCGTCTACAGCATGCAAGTCTTCAGAAATAAAGTAACAACCATGATGACCATTCCTGGTGCATGGTTACCATTCAAATGGAAGCAGGTATGGAATGTTTTCAAAAAGCCTGAAACAATGCCTTCTTACAGAAAAAATAACTGCATGTCTTGGCAGCTGAATCTGCAGTTCAGCAACGCAATGTTTAAAGGGCAGGTATTAAATAACACGAGGTACAGAAGTAGAATGTATTTTACATAAATAAAGCCAACAAATGAGAACAAGCCAAGTAATTATGAACACAGGTTGGGTATAGCAGTGGTCAAAAATGCGCTGTTAATACTTTGAAATGGGTTAATGGTGAATGCAGCAGTAACTACCAGCTAAAGCTTGCAATAAGAGACATCAATCATATTCTAAAAACAGTCTTGGAAAAAAAAACACAAGCACACAAAACCATCTCCTATTGATAAAAGCAGAGTTCAGTGATAGCCACAGAATGAGGTTGATACTTCTAAATATTTAAAAAAGAAACTGCATACTTACACTTTCAGGGATTGTTGGCAATCCAGTTATATCAGGAGTAATGAAATACAAGTGCTGATCAATGGGGAAAAATAATTAATAACTTACACACAGAAAGCAAAATTTCTTTTTTAAAAAAAATCCAACATTTAGGATTTCCAACCCCATCTTCGTTTAAGCAAATAGACATTTTTTCAACAGCATTCTTACCATTACTAGACAAAGAATTAAGCAGATCACAACACGAAATGACAAGTTCTGGTTCAGAACAGCACACGGACCAAGGGAACAAAACGCTGGGCTGCAGTTTTGAAATAACACTGAAATTAAGCCAGCTTTAAATGCTGTCACAAGTAGCATTGATTAAATTAAGCACTGATTTAAAAACTGAAAACAAAAAAGAAAATTTAAAGGGACAACATGTAGATTTAGAATGGAAAAGTAAAAATCATTCACATTAGAAAATTAATTAAATAGAAATATTATTACTTATAATACATTTCTTTACAAACATCTTTGAATCAAAAATGTGGTAAGAGAAATGCAAGGTCTGGCAACTTGAGATTTGGCAATCATTTATGAAAGACATTAGCAATTTTATGCATCTTAGTTTGAAGCCATCTAGGATCTAAATAGAAAATGGATTCAAATAAAAACAGATGTAATTTAAATTATTCTCATTAATCCAGTGATTTTAGTAGTTATCAGACATGGATTTAGCTTAGTAATTTTAAGGCATTTTTTGCATACTAGTCTAAGTCTTGAAGGACAAAAAAAAAAAAAAATGTGAGTGCCTTCTAAGTAAATGTGATATTGTTTAGCTTTTATTTGGTTTTAATGGAATTTTTACATTTTGCATAGACTTCCTCTGGGTTTACAGTATATTTTAAATTATAAATAACAACAAAAAGACACAGTTTGTTTTTAAGTCAAACTTGAAAAATATATACCAAAACATAAAGGAAATCTATAAGATATTAAACGTGCCCTGTGTTCAAGAAAATAAAAAGAAAATTATTAACTCCGGATAGGAGACTTATTAAACCAGCTTGACACTTTTAATAAAAATTTTTCCCCATAAATGGGGTCATTTGGTAACAGTTAAAAATGTAAGAAAAAAAACCCTGGCTTCAAAAAGGCATCCCATAAACATCATAGCATTGGAACAATAAATATGCCAGGTTATTGCTTTGCATCAACAGAGGGAAAAAAGCTAAGATTATTTTCTTTAGTCAAGAACAGGAAAATATTCAGATTAATGGAATGCCTACATTCTTCAGAAGTGTAGTGAGAACAGAAAATTATTTCCTATATGTAATAAGGTCACAGAATATTTATCAAAAGATTTTGGAGTAATAAAGTTCATAACTTAGAGAAGTAATTATTTATAATTAACAAAGTAATAATATTTCACTCATTAAAAAGAAAAGTAAACCAGAACTATGAGAAGAAAAGACCCATTACTGCAGTCTTTTAAGAGTCATAAAGCAGCAAAAATAACATGGTATGGAGTCCTTGCACATCTTTGTGAACTCCCTTAGGAAGCTGTATGACCTTGGAAGAGATACTAAATTAGTAGTTGCTGTCCTGTATGAAGTTTTCTATAACAAGGACGCTAGAAATTGCAAGTTTTGTTCATCAGTTTAAGGGTTTGATTTTGACTGTGGTTTCTGCAAAAGAATTATGATGCACATGCACAGAGCTCTGAAGCTGGACTGATTTAAACAGAATAGGTACATTCATATTAGACTGCTCTTTTAGGGTAGAGACAGCAGCAGAATTTCCCAAAGGACAGGTATAAATAAGCCTGAAATCGAAAGAGATATCCTATAGCAAGTAATTATTTCTACAATTACAATAGGCTTTAGCTAGTCAGTGCCTTTTAAACTCACCGATAAAAGGCACGGCTGTTTTTTCAAAACTTGCTCACTTGCAAAAATGATCTCTTGGTTCTTATGCAAGACAAGAGAAAGAATGAACAATTGACTTTTTATTTTTGCAACAAAAATGCCAAAGCTGACTCTAAAGCTTGTTAATATTCTGCGTTTAAAATACTGGCTGAAAATGTGTTTTATGCTTTGTATTCCTCCTCTATTTGAATTCAGATTTAACTTAGGTAGTGTTTCAAAAAAATTTTAAAAAAGGAAGAAAATCACTTGTTAGTCCTCTATGGGTAAAATAAAAGGGATCCAAACTATATTTAAGCTCAGGTTTCACAAACTCAAACTTCAGCTGCAGAATATTTGTTACTGGGACCAACAGGAGGGAGTAGAACTTGGCCCCTAACCAGTCCAAGGCATTTTGGTGTCCTCCTGACCAAGAATTACTGGGAAACACCATGACTTCAGATACTGGGTGTAACTTATGCATGATTATATACATGCAAGCCTATGTACCACTGTGGTATGGCATCTAAACTCTGTTTCAACCCCTATGAGCCTTACCCTGCAACATACCTGAATAAACCGGGGGGGAGAGATCTTTTTAAGTCTGCATCACAAAAATATGGAGCAGACTCATCCTGGCACAATGAAAAGCCATCTCATTACATCATTTCTACAACTATTTTTCAGATTGTATCTTCTCTTTAAGACTATTACTATGGATGGTTCCAGTCTAGCTTATTTACAATATACTAGGAGCAAAAAAGGAACAATACAATAGAGTAAATACACAGACTTCAAAGTGACCATAAACATTTCCCTGCAGTACTGAGCATTACAAAACCAGAGCATTTCAAGTCAGGCTAAGCAATTCCTTCCTGCTCTGCCTTGTCTGAACCCACAATATTTGCTCGATTGTACATGCAGCCAAGCATTTGGCAAGAGGTCTCCATTTAAATAATCATTGTTCAGCTAAAAGGATCACAAAGCTCTTTGACGTAACAAGCTACTGGGAACAAGAGACAATTGAGGAAAAAAAATAAAAATATTTAGGAGTCAGTACTACTGAAATAAAATCAGCAAAGCATCAACTTTATTGCAAGCAATTTGTCATCCCAGTGTTGGCAGCTGTATTCACAACATTCATTTCCAGGTTCATCACATTAATTCTGAGGTAGGTAAGTTTCTATGCAAGATGAACTGCAACACTGATAGCAACAGGCAGTAACATTCGGCAGGAAACACAAGGGAAAAAAACCTTTAGAAGTTCTCTATGTCCCTCTGAATCACAGTAGGATATTTAAAGAACTTTATAAAGTAGTTTAGAGTTGTCAAACTAGAACTGGTTATAATGATGCAACTAACAATAGCAAAATATTATACGATATACCAAAATATTGTTGGCCAAGGTTACTATGAATTGAAAAATAACTTGAAAATATTACAGTAACAATAAAGGAAAAGAAAGGAAAAACTTAGTAACAAACAATTTCAACTGCAGTCTCAAAAGTTTTGGTGAAAATCAGCACACAAGACTGGGAGGACATCCAAATACAGTAGATTAGCACTGTTCAAGGAGGGGAAATATTATGCCTCTATAGTGAAAAAAAGCTTAACAAGGAATCTGAAATATGACAAACTAAAATAAAGGTAGCATTATGTTAAGCAGCAGTGTCAATAACTACTGGAACAGAAGTGGTAGATTGTTTCTGTATGCCTTCATATTAGGGCCAGATACTTTTTCTAGAGTCTGTGTATTTGGCTCAGTGCAAAAAAAAAAAATTAAAAAAAAAAAAAAAAAAAATTTAACAGGAAATGACATGAATAAGGTCAAGATCGAAAAAAAAAAAAAATCTAATGATCTTCCACTATGTGCATAAGGGAAGCCCTTAAAAAAATCACTTCTCTGTCCTGCAAACTGTGATTGTCCAACCAAGGAACAGTTATTTGCAAGCAGACACTTAACACGTGCAGTAATTGTATAGATGCCATGAACACAATGTCTCAGAGACAGCAGAGGCTCTGTATTGGCTCTACATTTCATGTAGGCTCTACAAACATATCTAAACGTGTCCATATGCTTTTTCTGTTAAAAACTTTAGGAACTGTAACAGCAACAGGCTCACTTTTTGATGTTTCTGCAGCAACACCACCTTGCCATACTATCATTGTCCAGTCCCACATCACGAAGTCAGAGCCCAAGAGCAAGGCAGGCACAGACACGTTCTTTCACCTAGGTGTACTGAAAGTTTCACATAGCACAGTACACTTCTCCTACCGTCTCTCCTACAGCATTTTTGCATGATCAAGTAAAACCAAGAAGGGGAAGGAAGATGGGAAAGAAGCCAGCTTACACATATTTTTGTCCAATCTTGCAAGTCTACCTACTCAGACATAAGAGGCAATAAAACAGTAAGTGTCTCGTGATTCACAGCAGGAGAAACCAAAATTATCTACATGAAACAGCTGGAAGCACAAAAAAAAGTAGTTCTAGTACTGCCAGATCTCACTGCAATTTACTTTCTCATTCATAGAGCAAAATTCTAATTTCTGCTTCTTTATGACTATGACTTCAAAGAACAACATGAGACAGAGATAAACTCTATTCTGCACAGAGGAGGAAAAAACCCTGTTGGCCAAGCCAGTTAATGATGGGAAGTAACATAAGTTTAGTCTTTACCATTTTGTTTGTTTGTTTTTGGGGTTTGTTTTTGTTTTAATCTCACTTGCCTTCACAGTCAGTAACAGGAGTTAAACAGAGAATACTTACCACACTTAAACTGACTAAAGTGTTCGCCTTTGGCACAGGATGGCTATACAATGACTTTAACAAATCATTAGAGTCATTTTCCTGTAGGAAATATTTTTTAAAGATACTTAATTATATTAAGAAAACCAATTACCATTTACTACACACCAAACAATATACTGACAAAGATATACACATTTAATGAAAAACACGATTACAATTTGCAGTGAAATATTTATGAAGTATAAGATTCAGGCCAACATTTTATCTCAGAAAATTACTGTATTTGCAAGGTAAGTCTTATATATTTCCCCACATACTCCTTAAATGAATCACATCATTTGCAACTGAAAATAGTGTTAACACATCTAACTGGTCTGTGCATCTTGGACATTATCTTCTGAGAACTGTTAACCATGATACTTGTCTATTCAAGATTTTACTAAATATGCATCTTCATAGCTATACTGTATACTTGAAAAATGATTCAGACTACATCAGTTAGCAAGGTTTACTAAAAAGCACATGCAGCTACTGGGCTTAACTAGGATCCCCCACCTTGATCTCTAAAAGAGGCCTTGACTTGTGAAAGAGATGTGGCTGGAGTTTGTGTTTGATTTAGACTTTACATTCAGTTTATGGTTTTTGTTCATGGAGGTTAAATTCTTTTTGTTGTCGAAGCAAAACCAAAAACATCAGAGACAAGCAGGGCCAGCTTTTCAACATACTGAGTTTGCAGGAAGCTTCTGCCTCTCCCTGCAAGAACGATGTTGTTACTGGATCTCATACAAGTAAACACAACTTTGGGTCTAGCTCTTGGTCAAACAGTGCCTGGGCCAAAGGGAAGTAATGTTCTCTGCCAGCCTCCTGAGCAATAGAGATGGCACTAACCCTGCTGTCAAGTACCAACCTTAATAGCAATGTTTACTAGTACAGTGAAATAAGAGCCAAATCCAACGTCTCATTATACCATTTATAAGACTTAAATGTATTTCACATTTTATTGAAACACATCTAACACCAAACTTCCCTACTGCATATCCTTTCACATAAACTATCATTCTCTATAGTCCATTTACTATAATGCACAATAATTGCATATTCTATAGTACATATATTCTTGAAATGTCAGCTTTTCTAGTCTACAGCATATGGCTATTGATGCTTTCTTTAATTACAATCTAGTACACTAATATAGTTAAAGCAGAAAGGTATAGCTTTAATGTGTTCAGTAAAGACAGATGCCAGTATTTCCTTTCCTGCATAATCCTGGAATACGGCTAATTGCTCATGAATATGCAAACTAAACTATCATGGTTCTTCACCAAATGCTGCAAGTAAATTTGTCTTGCTGGTTGAGACGACAGAATTACGAGAGGTAGTTTTTAGTTAATATGAAGGGTGAAACAGTACATCATGTTTTATGCAGTCCTGAAAAAAAAAAAAGTGTTTGTAGCTGATAATCAGATAGTTCCAGAGATCTACAGTTTACAATCAATACGACATACAGATCTCCAGTGATGTGACACTTTGCTCACACTTCACCCAGGACTTGTTTATGCTCAGACTGACACTTTTTCAAGGTAGATTCTCAGCAGCTTTTTAAGATTAACATGGGATTCAAGTGAATGTGGCAAGCTTTATGTTCAGATTCTTTGAATTTCACTATGATAAATGTAAGAATTTGCTTCTAAATTCTACTAGAATTTTAAACTATTGAAAAGTATACAAGCACTTTACAGCACTTCAAATGGTAACAATTATTTCAAGGAAAACATTTTACACAAAGAAATAGAATATCTAAAATTACCTGTTCTTTAGCCAAGTAATCTGCCAGGGTATTTAACAGCTTGTAGTATACCTCAAACCATGGTAGGTAACTAAATCAGGAGAATAAAAAGCATTTTAATATTTTAATCAATGTATTCTTTCCAGTGCTTACAAAATGATTCTGCTGGCTTGCACATTTTTATAATATTCCTACATATAAATACAATGCATATAATACTTGTCCCCACAAATTTACCAGTACATCACTGATAGATAGCAGCAAAGCTGCGTTTCTTTATGCTGGACACCTGCTTGAAGTTCTGTTAAGCACAGATTAGTTTATAACACTTTCACATCTTATTACAGGCACAAAAAAATCATATTAAACATTGCCAAATCAAATTCCCATTATCTTTAATTGACACAGCTTTCAGTAGTTATTTGCCATTTTGAAATTCTACACCCTGTTGTAGCTGGTAGACTGCCAGAACTGCTGCTTCCCTGGAGAACAAAAACCGAATTTACCTGGGCAGACCAGGTTCCCACTATTTGACAACTGGTGCAATGCTATGCAATAGCATACATGTCACCTTATACACAAGAATTTTCTCCCTATAAAGTAATTTTAACTTCTGCATTAATGCAGAACTTCTAAAAATAAGAGTACATTCATCAATATTGTGAACACACAGCACATTAATAGACTTGTAACACGTCTGCAGCCAATATAAGTGCAATAGTGAGTTAGAACCCAAGATAAATAAGACATAACTGGAGAGCATGAGAGAAGAAACTCAAACACAGTGGCATCAGTGCCATTTTTTTGTCATCTGTTTACAGAACAGTTACCTTTAACAGTCACACCATCAGTGACCGCATGCTACAGGACCTTCTATAATTACTACTTAAGTCTATGAAACAGATGTAATAAGTCTTGTAAAATAAATAGTACCAGAATAAATTACTTCTTAGTTACAAATTACACACTTTCTCACATCTGTTAGACTTTTATCAGAAAGAACGTTACTAAAATGGTAATAGTATAGTTAGCATTAGTTGACTGAGATTAGAAGAGAGGCTTGGAAGAACATAAAGCCTGAAATGTTTTTACTGTATTTCATACCCATACATAACAACGCTCCACACTGTGTTATTCAGTGCAGTGTAAATCCACAGACATACTTTCAACGCATTTCTTACAAACTTTAGTGTGTGCTGTGGATAGATTTTAAATTCCCAATTTATACGTTTCAGGAAACTTGCTAGGTGCAGCTGAAAAAGCCAAGTATGCTGAACTGAAACGCCCTGCCCAGTAGGAAGAGGAAATCTGTCGGGGGAGTGCTGGCCAGCAGAGAAGCCAAGTCTGCTCTTGTGCAGCGAGCCCAGCCAAGGGCTGTGTTTTCTTTGTAACACCGCTCTT
>NW_008627655.1:179807-182773 GCF_000691845.1 Merops nubicus
GCTAGCAAGGCTTTAGAAATAGAGCCCACTTCTTAGGGCAACGAGAGAGAACAGCAGAAATCTGAACATAGTTATAGTTAATGCACTTTCTAGCAGTATTCATTTGCTGTCCTTATAAATGTTTAACTGCTGGCTCTTAAGCAAAACCCACAACCATCATGAATTTACTCTCGCTATGCCAAACAGGCACAGAGGCAATGATTTCTTTTAGAGCTGCTGTATTAATGTCTTTAACACACTTTATCATACACTGTACCAGCTATTAATCAAAACTGCATCAACCTTTTAACGCTCACAGACGTTTTTAATGCTTGGTATTGTTGACAGCAGTTAAGGTGTGACATTATTTCATTTGCCTTTCAATATATTCCTATATAATCATAAAATTTACTCCTCTTCACCTGTGTAAAGCCACTCACTGCTTCCAGGCACGAACACTACATGCACTTGTAAAACACCCACCATAACAGCACCTAAACTATTTGATCTTTGAGTTTTCTTCCACTCAGAAATCCTGTGCTATTATCTTCTGAAGTCAGGTTAACCTGGTTTACATGTTGCTGAAAAGCAGCGTAGGCAAGCAAACAAACTTGTTCACCACAGTGTTGAAGTAGGCATAAATTGCAAAGTATTTTTATAGCACTGGACACACAAACGGGTTAGATTATCTAAAAGTTTTCCAGTCTTTTGCTATCACCTCTACCTTAGTAGTGTACATCATCCCACATATTTTGCTGGAGAATACTCTGAAATCTTATGTGATCATTCATTTTTCATTATAAGCATTTATGAACAGCATTTTATAAAAATAAGTGTTCCTACTTCAATAAAATATTAACCATATTTCTTTCTTGCATCTATGATCTCAACTCCCCTCTTACTGTGAAAAGAAAAATTAAATGCAGTCTATGCATAAAAAAAGTCCAATTTGTTATTTCAAATTAATGAACCCTAGCAGAAAACCAAGGGAGACTTTTTTTTTTTTGCATACAGCAAGGCATGCTGACCAGACTACTCATACAAGAATTTCTTCCCTTCGTAAAATCAGGTTGATGATAGACTTCTATATCTTCATGTAGCAAAACCACAAAGAAAAATATTGTAAAAATAGACTACTTGAACAGATTTTAAAAATGTCAGTTCCTTTCTGAGCTGAAAGACTGGAGAAATAATTGCCTTAAGCCTTATAACCACAGACACAAGGTTAATATAATTTCAACACGCCTCTTAAACCTGAAAAATTAAGGGAACTGCAACAAGTATTCCATTACATTAAATGGCATGAAACCAAAGGCCACCAAGACCTGTCCTCTGTTTCTTTTCCACATAATCTTCAGTTCTTCAAAAGCACGGTTTAATTGCAAAAGTTTTTGTTGATATTTTTCATTACAGCAACAAAATATCACAAAGATGTACATTGGAAAGAAACAAGTTCCCCTTATATTTTTATGTATTTGCTAATTGCTGTTAGTTCAGTAAAACAAACAACTGCTACATTTGTTGTTTTCATAAAGAGTGCATTTGTGTGTGTGCATATACAATGCATCTCCATATTCAAAAGTAAACAAACACAGGTTGTGTTTGTTCATAATAAAGACAGTGATTAGGTGGTATTTGGATTCTCAATTTAAAGAGCAAGTATAAGCTCTTTTTATTTTGTAACATTATCAAGGCTGTCAAGCAACATTTTTGTCCTCATATCACACAAAGATTTTGCAAGAATGTGTTAATAATACTATTAATTTACTTGGACTACTGTAGTGAACATATTTATTCATATATGAACACTCCTATGATACCTTTATACATTTATACTTTATATATATACACGTTACATCTTTATCCAGTGCTTCATACACAGCACTTGTTTGTGTAACAGCTAAAACTCAGAAGCATTACAGGTAAAATAATCTTCTTAGCTTGTCCTGTTAGCAAATGTTCTAAAATTACTTAATCTTTGTTTAGCACTGAAAAATTAGTCTATTTACTGAAAAGTCCTCTAGCACATCCATGTCCCATAGACATCTGTTAGGCTGGGTAGCAATTTTTTTCAAGTCAGTAAAAAATGCACTTTTTGAAAAAAAGTTTTGAAATGGCAGATTTTAACAAAGGAGACCTGTAATATATTACTAACTCAAAACTGTCATACCAATATGTACTTTTAACAAGAGATAAAATAAAAATTAAAGCCCATTACAAAACAGACTTTACCATCATACTTGTATTCATAAAATTATTTATGAGCAGTGCATTACATAATTAATTGGCTGTCTTAAGAAAATGTCAAAAGGTTATCAACGAAGCCCCTTCACAATAGATAAACAGAGGAAAAACGGCTTTTATTTTCAATTCAATATATTTAGAAGTCTAAACGTCAAGTAAAAATAATTTAAGCTCTTAAACTATTAAACCATTAACCATTTCTTGGTTTTTGTTATTTGTTTTTTGTTTGTTTGTTTTTTTAAAATTGTACAATTGTCTTTACACTCCTTATGTTACAATCAATAACTCCTTGAGAAACATACGAGACAAGCACACAACCACCTCCAACAATATACGACTTCTCTGAAGCTGCCACAAAACACTTCTACTGCAATAAAGGAAAACATCAAAACACATGCAATATTGTTTTAATAGCTATGGACTCCCTGCTTCAGAATACCATGGTCTTTATTTAAAAGTAGAGCCACTACCTGCCATGAAAGCAAGAGCCCAAGATATTTCATGGTTAATTAAAAACATACTTAGCGTTTTCTTTTAATCCAAATGAGCCACAAGGCAGGAGCTTAGACTTTTACTCAAAGTCATGCATAACCCTTGTTGTCATAAGTAGACTTCCACCTCACTGCTGCTTCTGCTATAGCTCTGATAAAACTTTTACATCCATGAGTCAAAGGTTAAATAAAGAAGAGGAAATGTTTTCTGTCAAATAGTCAGGTAACCACTAACAGTCCTGAACTATCAGC